>NW_027495434.1:0-209076 GCF_021521415.1 Bidens hawaiensis
CTTGCTCAAGCCCCTTGATTCTGTCTTCATATGTTAAATCACTTGTTTGATACACATTAATCATGCTTTGCTTTCTAAAACAGTCACTTTCAAGTTTTCCTATCTTTAATTTGAGAGATTCAATAGTTTCAAGTAATTTATGTGTTGAGTTTGAATGTACCTATGTTGAAGAGGATCCAACTTCATTCTCAGCTTGAGCCATCAGTGCAACATTGGCTTTACTTATATCTTCAGCATGATTACTCCAGTCAAAATCACCATCTTGTTGTTGAGCAACCAATGCAACATTGCCTTGAATTCTGTATTGGTTACCATTGATTATGTCGGTGTTTGTGGGAGCATGTGGAGGATTTTGGCTGTTGTTTCTCTGGTAATTCTGATTTTGAGGTACAACTTGCTAGTTGTTCTGTTGAGGCTATTGGTAATTGTTGTTGAAGTTAGGGTTATTGTTGAAATTTTTGTTATAGTTTTTTGGCTGGCCTTGCTGGTATTGATATTGATTTCCTGGCTGTGTAAACTGGTTGTTTTGGAAGTTTCTTGGTTGGTTGCACTATCTTGCAAAATGTGTAGGTTGTTGACAGTTGTAGCATATGGCTTTTGACTTGTCCAAACCTATTCTTTCATTTGGGCCTGAAACAAGAGATCTACCAGTCATGTTGAACAGCCTTTTGCTTCTTAATGCAAACATAGCTGCCTGCCACTTCAAGTCCATGTCCTCAAAATCATCAGCATCAATTTGCTCAAGATCATCTTGAACAACACTGGTATGGATCATGTTCTTGGCAGCAAAAGCATTATATGAGAATGTGAATATTGACAACAAAGCTTGGTATTCATTTCCTTGATTGCCATTACCACCATGAAAAGGTGCATGGCCACATGCCACTGAGGCAGAGCCACTATCATCAATTAGCTGCATATTGAACTTTGATTAACTACCCTGTTACTCGAGCTTCCAGCAATAAAACCTCTAGGTGTTTCACCACCATGTTTCCTTGGGTCTTCAATGATTGGAATTTTTTGTTGGCCTTTTGTAGACAAGTTACCCATTGGAGAAATGAGTGCATTTGACACTTGGAAACAAGGTTTGTCTTCCTTAATCATCTCATTCGCAAACATTTCTATCCCAACTGCTTGCAAAAAGCAGATCACATCATCAAGCTTGAGTGCATCATAGTTTGGTTTCTACCTGATAAATTTACTGGTAATATACCATTAAATAATGATGATAGCAGCTTTGTGCTCAAATCAGTGTCAGTCACCACATAGTCAGTTGTTCTGATTTCATTCACAATTGTCAGAAACCTCTCCAAAACAGACTTCAGTCTCTCACCATCCTTGTATTTGAACCAATACAATTGTTGCTTTAGCCTCACCTTCTTAATATTCTTCAATTCTAAATTGCATTCAAACATTTCTAATAAGGCATCGTACATGGCGTTAGCAGTTTGATGATGAGCAACTTTTGTCAGAATCTCCCAAGATAAACTCAATTTCAACAAAGGAAGTGCTCTAACATCAAACTTCTTCATACGTACATCAACATTGTTGTTTTTCCATCAAGAACATAAGGTCCATTCTTGATAGACTGCCACATCTCTACATCGTTATAGCATACAGCAGCTTCAAAGAGCACTTCCATTTTATGAAGTTTTCCTGTCCAAACACCCTTGGAATTTTGTTAGTTGAGACTTCTTGCTCATCATATTCAGACATCTTTTTGAGATTTTAAAAATATATTTGAAGAACAGAGAAAATAGTAGACAAACTTAAACAAATTTTCAATTTTGAAAAATAATCATATTTGTGGATGAAATTTTCAGATCTGATATATCTGGTCAGATAAGAAAAAGATCTAAAATAAAAGTAAAAAACTTTAATGTAAACAAGAGAAATAAGACACCAAATATATCAGATATGAAAGGAAATGAAGAAATAGAACTACTGACGTCACAAATAGATGAAACAGTGTTCAGCTGTCGTCATTCTTCATCTTCAAATCAGCAATAATAAGCAAAAGTTCTTCACCCAAATAGCAGGAAAAAGCTCCGATACCACTTGTCGGTCCTGTATATATCGATCACAATACCACTGTCCTGACCCACACCCTTAAGTGTTGATAAGAAGGTTAACGACTTGCTATTTAGGGTAAGAACAATAATGTATTATTGGCATAAACACTAACACACTAAATGTTGATTAATAAATAGTAAGGTAACAAACACAAACTGTAACTCAAATGATTTCCATTTATAGAATGATCAGATTTGTGGATGAAATTCTAAGATCTGATATATCTGGTCAGATAAGAGAAAGATTTAAAATAAAAGTAAAAAACTTTAATGTAAACAAGAGAAATAAGACACCAAATATTGCAGATCTGAAAAGAAATGAAGAAATAGAACTGCTAACGTCACAAATCGATGAAACATAGTTTAGCTGACGTTATTCCTCATCTTCAAATCAGCAATAATAAGCAACAGTTCTTCACCCAAACAGCTGGAAAAAGCTTTGATACCACTTGTCGGTCCCGTATATATCGATCACAATACCACTTTCCTGACCCACACCCTTAAGTGTTGACAAGAAGGTTAACGACTTGCTATTTAGGGTAAGAACAATAATGTATTAATGGCGTAAACACTAACACACTAAATGTTGCTTAAAAAATACTAAGGTAACAAACACAAACTGTAACTCAAAAGATTTCCATTTATAGAGTGATCAATACAAACGAAATTCAATCAGGGTTCCAGAAAGGAATGTTTTTGTCCGTAAGTATTAAAGATCTGACGTCACGTTCAAAGTCCAGAATAATATATGGCTATAGTCTGTCGTATCTCTTGTCTCTCGTTTCTGTCACAGGCGTGCCCTAATTTATTCTATTTATAGGCCTACTCTGACAGCTGTCATTACTTCTAGAAACCCTAGTCAATTATACATAATCAGAAAAACATATTACAAAAGATTCTAAGTTTAAAACAGGTATTCGAGTAAGCTTTGCAAATTTTGTCTTCTTCCAGCAGACATGGTAACCAAAGTGTGCTGGGAAACAGTTCTCCGGGTAAACTTTATCTAGAATATTTTTTTAGAAAATATTCACCTAGCAGACTTCAATCCTCTTGACCATTGCAAACTTTGCTCGATATGGTCTTACGAGCAAACTTGTACTTCAGAAATCCCTTCAACTCTTTGTTAATAAATAACTTCTTAAACAACCCAAAGTGTGCTAGTAACACTGTTGACTTGTGCTGGTAGCACTGTAGCTTGCTCAGAGTTGAACCTTGCTCGACCAAGTCCTTAAGATATTTCCTTATCAACTTTCTTTAAGCATGATCGGATCACTGTTTATTAATAATAAACCGTGCTAGATCTTTCAAAGTACTTGGTATTCTTTAGCTTGGTTTAGCCAAGAGTTGGCTAGGAAACAAACCTGAAGAACAACCTTGCTAGACAAAGTGAACCCTACTCGGATTGACACTAAAGAGGACTTCAAGAAGATAACCTTGCTCGGAAGGCAAAATAACTTGCTATGGTAAGTAAAAGCTTGCTCGGAAGCCTAAGTGTGCTCGGTATCCATACTTTGATAATTCAGAGAGGTTGAGAAGATTCCAATCTTCACTTGGCACTTTTCTCATCCAAAGAGAATATTTGTTAACTTTTGCCGTTTGCAAATATAATCGAGTAAGGTTTGTGAAATTCAGATATTCAAGCATGGTAATTAGAAATATCTCTAAGTTATTATTTTGGATTCTTTATTGATTCCGAGTAAGGTTGCCTATTTGATGAATTATACTTGATTATTTTCCTTGTGATTTATTTGTTGAGCAATCTTTTATATACAAGTAAGCTTCCTTCAATTTTATTAACTTAGCTTATTTTTAATTACTTTATAATATTTGAGTAAACTCTGGGATGAGCAGGGTTTGCACACTGTACTTTGATGAGCAAGGTTTGCGAACTGTAAATTAACGAGCAAGGTTTTAAAAGAGAAAGATATTTTTACTGGGATATTTTTGTCAGTATTCTCACACTAAATGACAAAATTCTTTTAAAACTCACTTTCAAAATGCAAAAAGCACACTATATAAGGGGAACTTCGAAACTTTTTCACATTTCACCTTCTCCCTCTTCTCTCTTGCATTATTGCTCGTCGCGAGAATCTCAATCATTTTTCTTTAATTAGGTATCCTAATGGACATCCTAATATATCTTAGTAAATATTATTTATTCATAGAGCTAATCCAGCCTACGGTTATATTAGGTATCCTAAGTGACATCCTAATTCTTTAAAACTAATGGCTCTAATTCCAACTTCTGTCACACCCCGACTGGGTAATTGTGGAAGCGTAATACGTGAACTTGACGGACACCTCTGGTATCAACCACATTGTTATAAAGAAAATTAGCAAACCAATTTACATCATGTTACATTGTTTTGTACTAAGTTTACAAACTAGGTGAAATACAAATAACCGGTTCTGATGGCTGTTTAGTCTTTATCAGTACACTTGCATCCATCTACACCATGTTAGTCTCATTCTTAGCACAAAGAAGATAAGCAAATTATTCCAAATTCGGCTCACCTAAAAATCATTTCATAACAGGTAACTACAAAGATTTGGTGAGGTTTATAAGTTTGTACAAGAACTATGTAAGTAATCGTAGTGTTCAGTATGTATGTATGTATGTATGTAAGTTTGTATATGATGCAATTATACTAAGCCACAAGTGAAGCTTTGACACATCATCTTACATGGCTTCCACTACCCATGCGTTTCCATTACCAAATGCCCCAAAGGTACTATGTCTAACACTACATAGAATGTTACAAAAGGTTCGCCTGGTCATGTTAAATTGTAAACATGTTTCGGCATACTCCACTGACCCTATCAATTATGTTTGTTAAACTATTAGTACTAATCACACTCCTTGGGCTCGAAGTTAATCACTCGTGTGAGGGGACTTTCGAGTGTTAGTAGTTAGATAATTCACATATATAATGTTTCCAAATAAATATGTATCCATAAACATGCTTTCCACCTTAAATTTTGGTAAAAGAGTTTAAAAAGTGGGGTCATAAAACTCACTGTATTGTAGTATCGATTAGTGACACATGTAGTATGTATTATGCCTCGATTATAGCTCGTATCCTGTAATCAGTATAGTATGGTTAACACTAGTACAGTCATAAAACGAAATAGGGTTGTATATCTAGTCTGGGTATTGCTGTTACACCCAGAACATATCAATAGTATTAGATTGAGACGTTGTACGATACGAAATGTTCAAAACTAGTATTGGCTTAGTTTCACCCTTTTCAATGCCCGACTAAGTTGGTCGTTTACGGGTTTCGGAAATAGGTATGATCACACAAACTTGAGTAAAATGATTCGATTTATGAACGAAATTTAAGGTTTCGGTATCTGGATTGGTCACAGGGTTCGTTTCCATTTTCATATGGGTTTGAATGTACAAAACGTGTACAATCCACCCGAATTGACAGGAAATCTCGTAAAAATTTTGTTTTTATCAAATTCATTCAAAACTATGATATTTGACCACTATGATATTTTGACATACCAGTCACTTCATTGAACGTAATGTTGTCGGTTTTGTCAAAAAATATAAAATTTAAAATTTTAAATTATCATAAGTATTTAAATATTTATATATAAATTATGAGAATTTTTGTACAAGTATATCAAAATATGTAGAATTTTATAACAGTATTTCTAGAATTTTTACACTTATTTATTTATTTATTAAAGTTTATTTTATGTGCAATAATTAACCGATAAATAACTCGTTTATACCAAACGATTCTTGAAAAATCCGATAAATTTCTTAAATCACCAAAATATCATAAAGTAATCCCTGTAAAATTTCCAGAGCTTAACTTTTTTGATTAAAAAACCTTTTTGTGCATAATTTGGCTGTTAAAACCTGATAAAACGAAAATGCACTAACCATTCATAGACTTGTCCAATTGATCATGAATTTTCAGTGTGATCTAACAATGAAATTTTCATGTTCTCCACCAAATTTCGTAATTTTTCTTGTAGTTTAACCATTTTTTCATGATAATTCTCCTATAAACAGTAATATATTCGCCAAAAATTCTCCGTTTATCAATAAATTACCAAATTTGGGCAAGGACTCTATTGTATGGTCCCTAAATTCCCTGAAATGTTTTATATACAAACAAAAAGCTTGTCACAATCTAATCCTAAACAACCCCTAAACGATTATTCGGTTTTCACCTTTGCGGTTTTCAAAGGGTTTTTGTCGTTTTCTCACTTCTCTGGGTTCTTGTTTCTCAAGTTACTATATCTACAGATCATATAGCACAAAAGCAAGCATCCAAAGTCAATCAACAACCCTTGAATATAAGCTTTTTGCTTAGGGTTTCAAACAAAACTTTTAAACGTTAATAACGCCACATAAACATTCTAATATGTGTTTTTGGCTGAAAAACTATATGTTTCTGGTTTGTAATAATGTTTAAGATTAAAACATATTGTTAGGTAATTTTAAAGGTTTTGGATGGTTAAACATGCTTTAAACTAATCAAAGACTAATTATATGTGTTAAAAATATATAAAACATGAATAAATTGATCAAAATCAATGAATCACTTTATGTTTTTGAGTTGTTTAGGGAGTTATTGTTCTAAATCAGCTGAATACTTTAGAAAATATCAAGTATTGCATGATTGGGAAGCATAGGAAACTAAAATATTAAGGAAGGATGGGACCCCTAAATTATAGCCACCCAAAAGGAGGGGCCCATTGGGCATCTCTTTTGGCATAAATGCCTCATTTTGTGTGCCCGAAGTTTGATCTCGGTTCCAAAATTAGTTGGAGTTCAGTTTTTCGTGAGAACAATTGTTCGGTTGTGACAAACTGCGCGAAAACGAGTGGTTTTCAGCCATTTTTTTTAAGTAAGAAAAATGTACTGACTCGTAAAAATCCAAAATATTTTCACGGTTGCTTAAAACATCTTATATAAGTGTTCTATAAGTTGTTTTCGGATTGACTAATGATGCAATGCTTATTTTGGTACTAACGATCTTGTTTAAGTTTACAGCTTATTGTTAAACGAAACCTTTTTCATTTAAATGGTTTTGTACAAACTGGGCTCTTAATATCAACATGTGAGCCACTATAGTGAAAATATCACTCATATATAACTCCCATTATATATACAGGTCATAATTAGTAACTGTCAGTTACTCGTTTAATCCCTACGAATTAACTGATTAATTGTTTACTCGCTACATAGTGAATAAGGTGTACCTCGTTTTGTCACGAATGTCATACCCTCAACGAGCATATGACTAGATTACGAGGCACCTGGTTTTTGATCAAACCCTCCCGCTTCCAAATCATTGTCGTGACCTCGATCCTTTAGCTTCTTTAATATATCATCTTTGCAATGAAGATGTAGGATCATCTTATCTTGCTTGCTAATCTTCTCCCCCATGAGTAGCCACCAGGGATCTCAGCTCACTATTTTCTTGTTTCAAAAACTGATCTATAGGCAAAGATTCTTGAAATTCTCGATCAACATACAAATAGTTTTCTTGTAAATGAATCAAATGCATTATCCGAGTTTCTGGTCGATTAAATGAAAATGGTCTAGGCTCTGCATTGTTCCGCTAGATAGATTGGGTCAAAGAGTAGATGTAACTTGTTATGAACAAGACATTGGAGTCTGAATAGTTTGTAACATTTGTCTCGAGATTGATGCAAAACAAGGATCTGATGAGAAAGTTGTCACTAATGTTACCACCGGAGTACTCGGAGTATTAGTAACAACCTGTGTAGGAGGAGTGGACACTCTTATAGGAGAAATAGTAGATGGAATAACATGAGCTGAAACATGACAGGGAACCCTTAGAACTTCATGTGGTGGATCTTGAATATATATAGACCATAACCCCGTCTGGTTCACTCCGGTTTAGGCTTTTCAACAATAAGCACTTTACCTTAGCCTTATGCCTACGTACTGCAACACCATCATCACCACCCTGAGCACCATCATCACCATCATTACCATCACAACAATAACCCTCACCACCTTCATGGTCAGAATCTGAATCGTCGTGAATCCAACGATAATTAGTTGATGATTGATATACCACACTGGTCAAATACCGATCAATCTCTTATAGTTATGCCTTACCTCCTCCGTCTGACCTCTATACACCTGGATTCTTTTCATTGTATCTTCCTTCATGTGATCCAGAAGAATAATATTTGCATGATCCTTTGAATCTTTAGTCAAGTTATTCTCCAAATGATTGATGATCATTTGAAAAAAAAAATGTTAATACTTTAGAAACTTGTGTATCTTCATGGTGCATTCTCCTTGAGTTGATAAAATACCATTTCAGAGAAATTGAATGGCCTGCTAAGAACCAAAACTACCATTGTAGACTGTCGCATAATCCTAGACTGATCAAATACTCCTTTTCGTACTCTTAATCAATGAATCAATACATATAGATTCCCATTATACTTCGATCTCCTGAACAACACTTTGATTAACTCCTTGTTGTTGGGTGTAAAGGACAGATAAGGAATATTAGAATCTTTTCAACCTCCCTAGAAAATGCTAAGTATGGAACTTGAGAAAACTCAAGCACTTCGAGCAAGGTATTTACTATCTCGAGCACGATATTTTATTCGAGTAAAGTTATCTTCAATAAAGTCTTCGAAGTGTTAGCTTCGGGCAGCTGCACTTTGTCAATCAAGGTCGTTCTTCTATCAAGCAAGGTTTCTACCGGGCAAACCCTTGATATATCTAAGCTTAAACCAAGTTCATGAGAAACTTGGTGGGTCAAGAAAGGATAAAATAAAAATGGATATCATGTATGCTTACAGGGAGTTAATGGAAATTATTCTAAGTATTACCCGGAGCAAAGTCAATCTCGAGTAAGTTGCAGTGTCTAAGTATACTAAGTTTGCTCTAATGATCCTTAGTGAAGATTGATGAGATCCAATGAAGAACTTGTTTGCTCGTGGAATATTTCTGAGCGCAGTTTGGAATTATCATGAAGGTTGAAGTCTGCTTGAGATGATTATTTTCTCTTGAAAATATTCTAAGTAAGCTTTACTAGAAGTAATTTCAGAGCATAGTCAGGATTACAAGATCTACTCAACAAGGAGTATATCTACTCGTAGACCTGATTTACACTTGCATTTATATTGAGAACGTTTTCTATTGATTAGGGTTTATCATGTGCCTAAAAATAGGATGATACATCTCATTAATTATACGACACCTCTGATTATTCCTGACCTAGCATTAACAGCCACACCTGTCATCTTTTCACCTGAAACTCTATGATTTCCTTTGTATCTTTTGGATTATCAATATAATGGAAATATTTTGAGTTATCTCGTGTGCTCATTATTTATAGACATTCTATAATTAGAAACATTATATTTATGGTTGATTATGTCGTCCACATGTAGAGGTCGAAGAGATAAAGTGTTTCGTAAGTGTTATTGTCCGATTACAAGTAACTGTTTCACGAAATCCAGTTCTCGCAGGAGTTATCAGAGCTAAGTGAGCTCGCTTAAGACCAAGTTGTTGTTTAGGTGTGTTATTTGATGGTTGAAGATGATGACATTAGCAATTCAATGTCTCATTGCAGAGTGACGTCACCTGTTCAGATCCTTCATTTTTTAGTTTCAAATCTACAAATTTTAGTGTTATAAAAGTATTATAATCCTTTATATACAATTATTTGTTTACCTTTTGGTTTAGATCATGGTCAAAATCCATTTGCTATCACTATTTGTATCAGATCTGAATATTTCTTTTCGGATCTACAAGTTTTCAAAGGATTTCTAAAATATTTTCATGTTTTAGTAATTTTGCTTTAATTATCAATCTTCAAAATTAATACCAAAAATTAAAAAAATATTTTCTAAAGTTTCTTAAAAATTTCAAAAATAAAAAACAAATGGATATGGACCAAGGAGTTTCAACTAACAAAATTCAAAGGTTGTGAGGACATGACAACTACATCAAATGGAAAGTTTATTTCAAGCTTCTTTCAACTACAATGTCAACTACATGGTCCATATGTTCCCACTAGTGCAACTGAAAGAACATGCCATGCCAATGACGTAAGGATCGATATGACAATTAATACTATCCACTCTTTAACATCATGAGGGGAAATGATAATGAAAAGAGATAAACCCTAGATATCTCTTAATCTATCATTTATATTAATCCAAACATTTTCTAGTACAAAGATTATATGACAAAATCTCAGAACATGTACTTTGGAATTAACAACCCATTTCTTATAGTGCATAAGTCCATATATATAGACATTGGAAACATATGCGCCGGATATGTGTTATACGACATATAAGCATTCGTCGTATAAGCACATATGTGTGGCATATGAGTTATGCGTTTATTCATTCAAAACAAATCATTCATACTATTTGGAATACATACAAGACCCTAGCATTAGATATTATACACTAACAATCCAACACTTAGAATTCATACAAGATAATCAAGCCCCGAGAACTTGGTATGAAACATTATCTCAACACTTGTTGGATAATAGATTTATTCGAGAAACCGTCGATTGTACACTGTTTACTAAGTGGCTAGGCATTTATTGATCGTTCAAGTTTATGTGGATGATATTATTTTTGGTTCTACCAATGATGGTCTGTGCAAGGAGTTTGAACCTGTGATGAAATCTAAGTTCAAGATGAGTGCAGTGATGGAAATGAAATTCTTCCTAGGACTTCAAGTGGATCAGTTACCCAACGATATTTTTATTCACCAAACAATGTATGTCAACAACATCCTGGAGAAGTTCAATATGGGTGATTCAAAGATAATTAGCACTTCTCTACCATAGAATAATGGGTTTGGTACTAATCCAACCAGGGAGAAGGTTGATCAAACATTATACCAATCCATGATTGGCTCTCTCATGTATTTGACTGCTTCAAGGCCGCACATCATGTATCCTACGTGTTTGTGTGCTCGATATCAATCCAACCCAAAAGTCTTGCACATTATGAATTATAAGAGGATACTTCGGTATCAAAAAGTATGTCATGGAATCAGTCCTTCGTATCTTAGGGATGATGAGTTTACGCTGAGAGCGTTTTCTGATTTAAATTATGGAAGACGTAAGCTGAATTGTAAATCTACAACTGGTCACTGTCAATTCTTCGGCAGTAGGTTGTTCACATAGCAATGCAAGAAGCGAACCACGGTGTCGTCTACCTGTGAAGCTGAGTATGTAGTTGCCTCCAGTTGTTGTTCTCAGGTTCTTAGGATTCAACAGCAGATGCTCGATTACAATTTGATTTTTTTGACCACTTCTATTTTTGTAGATAACTATGCTGCTATTTCCATAACTAAAACCCGGTATATCACTCTAAAAATAATCATATTGAAATACAATATCACTTCATTCATGATTTTTATGAGAATCAGTTGATAACTGTAGATTAAAGTCACAACAATGAACAAAAAGCTGATCCTTTTAATAAAGCTTTTGCTAAAAACATGTTTTTATTTGCTAAGAATTGATGTCTTTGATCCAGAAATACACAGGAGCCCTAGGCTTTGAAACCAATTATAAAATTTTGATGAGAATATAACCAAGTCCAAGTAATGACCTCGATCAATTCTATAAAACATTTAAATCCCAAAATTGAAAAATTTTGTCCGAAAACAAACTCTTGATTCCAATTCTTGGATATCCATACACGAATTACCTTTCACCAAAGTCAAAAAAAAAACTCATAATTTTTTTTAACATGTAATCCAAACAAAATAAATAAAAAAGACAAATAATACTGAAACAAATATTTTTGTGAGTTGAGCAAGCAATCATACTGATCAATCAGTTCTTCCATCGTTGTTTTTAGTTTTATTATGTTTGATGTTAAGTCGGTTATGGATATTGTTGCCTACTTAAACTTTATGTTGGAGACATCAGTGATATGATTATTATGTTTGGTGTTAAGTCGGTAAAAAAAGATTCAGAGACATCAGTGATATGATTATCGTTCAATTAAGCACATAATATCAGAACATGATCAGTTTCTAATCTTGAGTCAGGCTTATTTTGATTTTTACCATGTCACCCCAATTTGACTTAAACCATAGAAACAGCTGATTAAAACTTTTTAAACAATTTTAACTTTTGGCAATCATAGCAATGGCTTTCCACAACAAGGCATACCCTCGTTATCAAGCAATACACCAAGCTTCCTTTTCCAAGGATGAGTATGCACGATTTCATCTGTCGTCTTACATGCATCGTATTCCCCTAGGGTCCGTTTCTTAATAGAATTATGACGCATGCAAGGGAGGAACAAATGTATGGCTAACATTTTTTATCAAGTCAGTAGTGAAATTTTGTACATTTGTACATAGTGATCAAGTTTAATGACTTATCAAGGGTTCGCTCGCTTGAGCAGGATTTGAAATATTATTTCGAATACCCAGATGAAAACCGCATAAAGACCTCATGGCTCCAGAAACCTAATGCATCCCATCAATACAGGATTGAAAGCCATAAAACCTTACACTTTTGAAGTGTAGACCATGTACCAGACGCATAAAACACTTTAATACAATTTATTTTTGCGATCTACTAAAACATAAGGCTTGAGTATGACAGTCTATTACATTTCTTCCTTCATTACAAAGACTTTTGCTAGAACACTAACCCATCTTTCAACATGGAAATTTATGTTTATGTCACTTATTCACTTACTTGATTGTTCAAAAGCCTACCCATACACCGAACATTAAGCAAATAGACTTTTATTCTTCAATTTACCGGATTTGGAACATGATAAATCAATGTACTATCAATTTCCTTTTATGCTTCAAAACTCATTATGAGGAGCAATTTTCTATTGTTTTTTGAATTTTTTTCATATATTTCAATTGATAGAACCGAGCCCCGGTGCGGAAGCGTTAATAATCGGTAGTAACGGTGGAGCTCGGATCTGGGTTATACATAATCATAAAGAAACGGCCACCCGAGGAGAGCTCTTCAATGGAGATAAACTCTCAACACAATAAAAAATCTCACAATGCACACATGACCTAAACAAATGACCTAAATCATCTATTTATACTAGTCTTGTGCCTTGGTCTTCACTCCACCGCAACTTGGATAAGACCAAAGAATAAAATATAATATAATATTTCACCAGACAAATGCTTAAATTACTCGTTATAATATCTTATTGTCTTTCTTTAATTTCTCATTATAAACGAGTAACGATTCGATGCATCGGTCTAAAATATAATACCCAACAATCTCCCCCTTAGACCGATGTCGTCGAATCACTTTCATGATCAGCTAATAACCCGATGCCTTTCATAGAAATTCCCCCCCTCACAATAAATGTCTCCCATTTTTCATTTCAAATCGTCTTCTGTTTATCTCTTTCGGATATAGTTGTATAGGCATAAGATTGACGATTGTAACGTCAATGATCAACTACCAGTTAATCTGAAATCGCAAAAGGAAATAAACTCAAAATTTTCCTTAAAGTGAGTCTTTCACTTGATTCAACCAAAATTTGCAATGAAATTCCATATAATATTGCTCCCCCAATTTTGTTGCAATGTCAAAAACGAATGTGTCTTTAAATCAAGTGCAGGTGAACATCTTCAATTCAAACAATCTTGACCATACCTATCAAGAATTGTTGATAAATATTCAAAATAAACGAATTAAAAGATACCTTTTGTGGTTGAAAGTTGACATTTGACATGATCAACTCTTGAAATGATCCGGATAAATCAACCATCTTGTTCTTGTAAGCACCTTATTCAAGTTGTGAAATTTTCGTGACTTTTGTCAAATTTTTGCTCAAAAAGTCTTCAAAAATGACCAAAATACCCCTCGTTGAACCGACACAGTCAACGGCTGAGTTGACCAGAAAAGCCACTTCCAAACGGTCACTCATACTTGGGTAAACAATTTTCATTTATAACACACTGTCAAAAAGTCAGCGGATAAGCGAGTATACATTCCTTTCTTCATCTTGGCCCGTTTGACTTTGAAAGTCAACTGCATCATTATCCAAAAATTTCTTCCAAAAACGTGAAATATTTCACAAACACAAACTTTCTATTCACGATCACACAGTGTGCTTGAGAGTAAAAAGATGCAGTGATTTCATGAAGGTTTTCATTATAAGCACAAAGCATGCTCGTGAGCGAAAAGTGTGCTCGAGCCTCCATACTTAGAAGATTATCGATCAAAACTCATGATATGCTCATGCACACAAGATGTGCTCGAGATAATTTGTGCTCGAGATGAATATTGATTTGGTTAATAAACACGATGTGCTCGGGACTTAAAACATCACATGCTCGAACAAACACTTATGTACTCGAAACAAAAGTTAAGTGCTTGTGGTCAAAGTTATGTGCTCGAAGACTTAAGAACTTATTTTTTTGTGCTTGGGCTTAAATCACTTAACAATTCGATCTTACCTCATATCTTCGGTTCTAAAATATGTACCAGCTATAAAAAAGACTGAAATACCCTTGCAAATAATCAGCCCCTTAGCAGCACCTTTTAAACTTTTTCAGCAACATTTAACAGCCAGTTCAACACGTTTTACCGGCAATATCATCAAATTTCAGTGCATTTTTGGCCCGTTTCAGCAGCCAAATCAGCATGTTCAGCTCGTATATCAGCAAAAACAGCAACTTTCAGTTCGTTATAGCAATTTTCAGCACATTTTAGCAACAAAACAGTGTATGTTAAACACATTTCAGCAATTTTCAGCAATTAAAAAGTACGTTTCAGCACCTTTTGACAGCAGTTCAGCAGGTTTCAGTGCAAAAGCAGCTCGTTTATCAGCAAATTTAGCATGTTTCAGCACGTATTCAGCTCGTTAACCGCTCACTTATCAGTGGACAACAGCAAAAACAGTAAATTCATCTCATTTATTGTCCATTAAAGCTCGTCTCAGTACTTTTCAACAAATATCAGCACCAAAACAACTCGTTTACAGCAATTTCAGCCCTTTTTCGGTACGTTTCAGCAAAAACACAGCAACTTGACCATTTTACCCCTCTGTAGCTATTCGTTCATTAGGTATCAGAGGCTAAACATGTAGCAACAACTGTTGAAACTTGCAGCAAGTGTTCGTGAATAACAATATGATATCAGCAACCTACCCTTGCTAGCAACTGCTCGTGAAAGAATCAAGATCTGCCCGTAAGTACACTGGAGTAGCAGGAACAATTCGAGAGATACCAATCAGTAAATAATAATACTACCCCTGCATCATTCTGCAACTAATATCAAATCTACACCAAACAATTACCAGCAATCGGTTCGAACAAAAACATTCATATCAGTAGCAAGTATAGGTCTTCGTGAATGAGAGAACCAAATCCAGATCTGCTTAGAATTAAATCTTTAAAACACAACAGCCATGTATTCAAATATAATCTGCAACAATAGTAAACTCTTTGTGAGTGAATAAAGTTTCACATCATCTCATGAACTCCCAAACTCATATCAGCAAAACTGTTTAACTACTTGAAACCCAGTTAACTTCTCAAGACCAGCGATTTGATGAACATCAGTTAGCTATAATCACTCGTAAACATATTTGCTCATAAAAGAATCATTAGCTGCTAACACATAAACCCAATCTGATTGAACACAAAAGAAAAAACGTTTTCCCCCAAATTTCAACATACGAACCCTTACTTCTCATATCTGAAATTAAACACTTGATATATGAAATTAATCATTGCAATCTTATCAAAGCATCATGAAATCAACATTCTATCAACAATCTATCATCAATTTCATCAAACAATCATATCTGAATAATCTCATATAAACGAACGTATCCAAAAACCAATCGAAATCAATAGATCTGGACGAAACTGAATACATTAACATGAAATTGATGTTGAATATCTGAACTAATCATCGACCGAAATATCAATCCACATCTATAATCCTTCAATCATCAAAGTTCATCCAAATCCATGCAAAAACCCATAAAAACTTGAACAAACTTCATTGTTTAACGTCCATGGCGGATTCAACAGTGAATTGAATCTAGTTCAGTGGTTAGTCTGAACGATTCAGTAACCTCGCTCTAATACCAATTGATAGAACTGAGCCCCGGTGCGGAAGCGTGAATAATCGGTATTATCGGTGCAGCTCGGATCCGGGTTAGGATCGAATCAAACTAGTATTCACTCTTGAATGATAATAATGGACGGATGCGAGAGTTCGATTTGATTAACAATCAATAATAGGATAAACAATTGTAATCAAAACACAAAAGATAGATGTAGAAGTATGATTTTCATTACCCGAATGATTTTCATCAAGAACCCTCATACATACATTCATAGACAGATAAGACCAAAGAATAAACTCATCAAGAACCCGATGAGAGCTCTTCCTTGGGGGCAAACTCTCAAAACAATAAAAAATCTCACAATGCATAGATGACCTAAATCATCTATTTATACTAGTCTTGTCCCTTGGTCTCTACTCCACCGCCACTTGGATAAGACCAAAGAATAAAATATAATATAATATTTCACCGGACAAATGCTTCAATTACTCGTTATAAACGAGTTACGTTTCGATGCGTCGGTCTAAAATATAATACCCAACATCAATGTTTTTGAAATTTTTACCAAACGCCCAAGTTACTTTCAATTCTCAGGTAAACAGCTCTCGCGAATATTTACAAGTAAATACCACGACCAAACATATACAAATATATGTCCTTTGAATATAAGAAATTGGCATAACTTTCAGCGAGAGGTCATATTTGAATGTTTTTGGTGTTTATCTATACAAATTGAAATCACAAACTTTTTGTATTTTTCCCAAATCTATTTCCCCTCTAAAATCAAAAACCATTTAAAGAAACTATTTACAAATAAAATGTGACTTGGTGAATGATTACTCAAAGGTCGGATTCCATAACCTCGGTATCACTCTCTTTCCCACCACCCATAGACTTTATACCATTAAGCCCCAACAAATACAAATATCTGTTTTTATCAAAAGCTTTTGTAAAAAGATCATCTTTTTGCTCATCGGTGTGAATTTTATCCACAGTAATCAACTTCTTCTCGTAACAGTCACGGATGAAGTGATACTGGATATTAATATGTTTAGTTTTCGAGTGACTTACCGGGTTCTTAGTTATAGAAATGGCAGCAGTATTATCTACAAACATATGAGTAGTAAGAAAAGTCAAACAGTAGTCCTGCATTTGTTGTTGTAAGCACAAAACCTGAGAACAACAACTGGAAGCATCTACATATTCGGCTTCACAGGTGGATAGCGACATAGTCATTTGCTTCTTAAACTGCCATGTCAGCAACCTAATAACAAAGAATTGACAGATGGCGGTGGTAGATTTGGCATTCAGCTTTCAACTACCATAATCTGAATCCGGAAAAGCTCTTAGCTCAAATATATCGTCTCAATGATACCAATGACCGACCCCTGGATTCCCCTTAAGATAACGTAGTATTCTCTCTACCAACGTTAGGTGAGAGACCCTTGGACAGGATTGATATCGGGCACAAAGACAAGTCGGATACATAATGTCTGTCCTAGACGCATTAAGATATATGAGGGAACCAATCAAGGAATAGTGTTTCATCGACCTTTTCCCCGATGGGATCAGGACAAATTCCATGATTCACAACAATAGGAGTGCTACTCGGCGATGAGTCTGCCATGTTGAACTTTTCAAGGATATCGTTAACATATTTTGTCTCGTGAATAAAAATTCCATCACACTCTTGTTCAACTTAAAAAGGTAAGAAAAACTTCAACTCTCCCATAGCGCTCATTTCGAATTTTGATTTCATAACCTCTTCAAAATATCTTCACAGAGCATCATTCGTTGACCCAAAAATGATATCGTCCACATAGACCTGGACTATAAGCAAATGTCCATCCACCTCCTTAGTGAAGAGTGTACAGTTCACGGTGCCACGAAGAAAACCTTTGTCTAACAATTGTTGAGACAACGTATCATACCAAGCTTTCATGGCTTGATTAAGACCGTATAAAGCTTTATTGAGCAGGTAAACTCTGTCTTTGAAAACAGTATCGACAAACCCCGGTGGTTGTCTAACAAAAACTTCTTCATCCAGTTTACCATTCAGGAAGGCTGACTTCACATCCAACTGGTAGACTTTGAATCCCTTCAAGGATGCAAAAGCTATGAAAATTGGAATTGCTTCAAGTCTAGCAACGGGAGTGTAGACCTCATTAAAAACAATTCCTTCTCTTTGAATATACCCCAAAACCACTAATCGAGCATTGTTCCTAACAATTATGCCATTTTGATCTCGTTTGCATTTGAACACCCACTTTGAGTTAATGCACCTTTTACCCTCTTGTAAATCTACAAGTTCCCAAACTCCAAGCCTTTTAAATTACAGCAATTCCTCTTGCATTGCATTTACCCAACTCCCCTTAGTTAATGCTTCCTTGCATGTTTTCGGTTCGTTTTGAGAACCATTTATGAAGAGGGAAATTTGAGAGTAATAATATCTTAAACCATCATCCAGTTTCCTTCTAGTACGATCACCAGTGTTCAGATATCCAATGTTATTATCTTTTGGATTATATGATAAAGTTTGCGGCATAACTTCACCAGGAACTATCACATCAGCTGGTAGATTCGTGACATTTTAATTTGTAATCACCTCATCAGAAAGCACAGGAGTGGTAACCATAGGATCAAAAATAACAGGATCAGATGATGTTTGAATCAACGAATCAATTACATCAGTATGATCTTCACCAACATCGTCAAAAGAAGGTGTAACGGGTGTATCATCCACATGAGCATTTCCATCAAGAATCGGATCTTCATTAAAGATTGGAACTTCTTGTTCACCAGAAAATTGTTGAAATAGTAATGTGGCCATTTCATCATAAACTTCTTCTTCAAGAAAAGAGAAGCAGTTCCACAAACTATTATAGTCAAACATCCAGGAATCACCATTTCTTTGAATAGGAGTTGCATATCTTTGACAATCCACATGTTATACTTGCACAACACAGTTGATGCTAGGTTAAAATACTCTTCTTAAAGGACTAGCATAACCAACGAAGAAACCTTGCACATACTTTGAACCAAATTTACCATTAGGATCCAGAACAGTGCATTGGGATCCAAACGGCTCAAGCCACATCAATGTAGGCTTACGTCTATTAATTAGCTCAAAACAGGTTTTGCCATACTTCTTTACAATGAGGACACGGTTAATAGTGTAATAGCAGAGGCAACAGCTTCAGACCAGAAACTCACAGGTAGCTTCCAATCTGCCAACATCACCCTATCTGTTTCAATCAGAGTACGATTCATTCATTCAACAACACCATTTTGTTGTGGTGTATATGGAGCGCTAAACTCATGAAGAATACCCCGGTCATTACAATATTGAAGCATGCGGTTGTTCCTGAATTCGGTGCCATTGTCGCTTCTAATTCTTCGTATTGGCAAGTTGTATAACATTTCAAGATTTTTGAATAAGATCATCAAATTGTCCAACGTTTCATCCTTTGACTCAAGAAACATTACCCATGAGAAACGAGAAAAATCATCGGTGACCACCAAGCAATACAGTTCCCAGTGATACTTTTCACATTCACAGGCCCAAATAAGTTTATATGAACCCTTTCAAACGGTAAGTTGATTTTATTCACAGCCTTTGTCGTGTGTGACCTTTTCTTTTTTTTACCCTTCTTGCAACTCAAACACTCCGAACTCAAATGAAACCTTTAAGATTAACTCCATCAACTAATTGATTATGAACAAGAAAGTTCATTTTCAGAATATTGATGTGACACATGCTACGATGCCATAGAACATATTCATTTTTAAGATGCTATGGTTACGAAACGCCGAACAGTGCCTTGTGTTGATGAAGCAACATTCATGTTCAACACATAAAGATCATTTTCACTTGGTGCCTTCATTAAAATCCACTCTTCTGGAATTTTAAACTCTGGCTTGAGAATCAAACAGTCTTGATTTGTGAAATGAGTTGAAAAGCCTTTATCAAAGATTTGTGATATGCTCAGTAGGTTATTCTCTAACTCAGTGATGTAATTTACGTTTTCTAGTACCGATGATTCTCGGGATAACTCGAATGGGCAAGTGGGTTATTATGGTCCGGAACGTAATAACGGCCTTGCTTGCACGTGGGAATTTGAGAAAAAAAGTCGTTGAACAATCTAATAGGTAAAATCAGCAACATATGTGTATAAAATATAAAATTAAATAATTATATATGTATATAAAGGAGTATCTGTGCTTATGTGTATAAATATCTGCATGTATTTTAGTATGATTAATATTATTCAGAAATATTATTGTTATTACAAACCCTTGTGCAGAGACATGTCGAGAGCCACAGATCGCATATCTGACGAAGTACTAGCACTATATGAAGATGAAGAGGATCCAGAAGAGGAACCCGAAAAGGAATCGGAGGAGGAAGAAATAGGTGAGAGCTTGCGAGACAACGTAGTACCACGTGAGGTGCCGATTGACCAGCCTGATTTATCGGGATACCGATGCGATAGTTACCCTTCTAGGGAATCACCTAGGCTAGAGGCTGGAGCTACTAGTGCTTATCACTCACCGATTAGAGCACCCAGATCCCCTACTCCACCTGTTCTTCATAAACCAGAATCTTCGAAGGCTGCAGGATCTCAAGCTTTAGTCACAATTGAAGGGATAGATTGGAATCGACGATTGCTGGGAAATGGAGGTCAAGCTAATCTGGCAACGTTTGAGAACACTTAAAAATTTTCAAGATGCAAGTGGAGTGGGATGGACTTCTGAAAAGTGAAGTTGACACTGAATCAGATTTCGATGTTTCTTGCAAAATGAAACTGACTACCTTTGCTTGCATGGAAAAAATTGACGAGGTCAGTTCTTCATCTGCTTTTGTTAAATTATCAGAAATTGTGTCTTGTTCTAATTGTGAAACATTTAAGTCAAAATTGATTTAATTATTGTTCAAAATGATTCATTGCTTAAAGAACTTGCTTCAATCAAGGATTCATATAGACAGTCACTAGAAACACAAAAGAAATCTAAGGATAAGATGAGGGATTTTCTGTAAGTAATCATGACCTGAAAGCAGAACATTCAATGAAAATGACCATTAACGAAAAACAATTTCGAGAAATTCTCAAACAAAGATCTAAAATAACCGAGCTTGGAAATGAGGTTTTAGAGTTGAAAAGAAAGTTATGTTACTTTAAAAATTCATCGTTTCCGTTAAATGAATTTATTGAAGTATTTGGTAAACAAAAGGGTTCTAAAAATGGTTTAGGTTTTGTTGAGATTTTTCCACCATTTTATGATGACTATTCCCAAATTCTATTTGTGGGAAAGGAAGAAGTTGTTATTGAACCAGTCATTCATGTGAAGAAAACAAAACAAAATGACAAAGAAAATTCTTCAACTCATTATTGAGGATGTAGTTGAACAAAGACTTTGAAAAAGATGTGTACGGTTCAAGTGCTTCTAAAATAACACATCAAAGGTTAAGGCTAAGAAAATACAAAAACCAAAAAATTATTATGCTGATTTGATGCGCTTCATCTATCCAGTTCCTTCTAATGAAAACACTGGTCGTGTGATTAAGTTAAGAGGTCTTAGCAAGTTGTTCACTGAGAAAGACATTCAACTTAATTTGATCAAACCAGAATAGATAGAGAGTGTCTTTAACAATAAAACTTTAAAAATACAAGATCTTTAGCATGCATTTGCTAAATCTAAATTATCAAACACAACAGATCCATTGGTTAAAGAAAAACAGTTGTTAAAATCTGTTAAGAAAGTTTAATTTGTTAATTCAACTGGAACTGACACATTACAGAGTTTTTCTAATTGTTTAAACCTTGATTTCTATAATAAAAAGAAATTTGTTATGTTTGATGACTTGAACAAAGTGTCAGCTCCAAGAGTTTCTCATCAATCTTCGGTTACACCAGTTTCTGTCAAACCACAATGTACATTTGTTGACTTGAGAACATGATTTTTATGAGGTGAACGTGTTCACGATGTAAGAAACTGTGAAGTGATGAAATCACAAAATCATCATCCATTTATCAAGGAACAAGCCAAACCTGTTCCTTTGATTAATGAACTTCTCAAAAGACCCTTGTCTTGTGATTATGCGACTCACATCATGTTTTCAAATGTGAATCCACGCAAAGTAATTCATATTGATGAAAGGAAAGTTAATTTGAACCCAAATTTGTTCCTACGGAACCAATTAGTAAAAATATGAACACAAATGTAGGTCAAGCTGGATACTTGAGACGAATGTCAAAAACGCCTGTAACTTATTCACAAGCAGCTAAACCACATTTGAATTCATTCAAAGTTAACTCTTAAAGTGAAATTAAAGAGGTGCCCAAGACTGAGGCCTAGGCTACCTTTTTAATCTAATCATTTTAAATCTATGTGCAGAGTTCATACAAGACTGTATCTGGTAAAAACTGGATTATGGCAGGTGGATGCTCTCGTCTTATTACCAGAAACATTAATCAACCAACCAGTGTAAAAAATATTCAAGGGGGTTATGTAGCTTTCATGGGTAATTCTGGGAGAATGATTACAAAAGAAGGAGACATCTCAATTGGTCATATTACATTTAAGAAAGTTAAATATTGTGATAAAGTGGATCATAATCTATTGAGTATGTCTCAAATTTGTGATAAGAAGTATACCACGGTATTTGCTGACAAGGAATGCATAATACTCAAACCAGGATATGTCATTCCAGAAGACATGGTTTTTATGTGGTCTCCTCGGTCAGATGATATTATTGTACTGAATATGAGTACTATGGTATTCACTTTTGTTGAAACATGTTTTGTCTCAAAAGAAACTAAGAAAGACTCAATTCTGTGGCATAGGCAGATGGGTCACATTCATGTTAAAAAGATGAATTATCTGATGGCAAATGATTTTGTGGATGGGGTTTCCCTGAAACATTTCAAACTGATCGATCACTGTGTTGCATGCAAAAGGGCAAACATAAGAAGATGTCACACCCGTCTAAGTTAATTAATTCCATTGATACTCCTTTAAAACGACTTCATATGGATTTGTTTGGTTCTGTGAATCGTGCGAGTATTGATGGAGATTGGTACTGTCTACTTGTTACTGATGACTATTCAAGATACTCATGGGTGTTATTTACGAGTTCTAAAGATCAGACACCTGTTCTTGTGCAAAATCTAATCACAAAGATCGAATCACTATACAAACATAAGGTGAGACGTATTCCGAGTGATAACGGTACGGAGTTCAAAAATACTATATTGGTTTTCTTTTGTATCCAAAAAGGAATTCATTGAGAATATAGTGCTCCGTGTGTATTTCAACATAATGGTGTTGCTGAACGAAAGAACTGAAAACTGATTGAAGCTGCAAGAATAGTGTTGGCATATTCAAAGCTTCCTATCCAGTTCTGGAATGAGACGGCTGCTTTCTACACTCTTAATCGTGTTCTGATTGTGAAGAAGAGACAAAAGAAATGTTATGAGCCTTTGAACAATCGAAAACTTAATTTAATGTTTTTTGGAACCGTTCGGGTGTCCTTGTACTATGTTGAAAACAGAAGAGCAAAAATTCGAAGAAAAGGCTATTGAAGGATATTTCTTGGGCTATGCATGACTAAGAAATGGGTCTTCCACTTTATTTTGGGTTGTGTTAAAGAGTGGTACCATGTTGATTGTCAACGATACACAACACCGCCTACTGGCAAGGATCTCGATTGGATGTTTGATTATGAGTGGTTATTAATTTTATCACTCCCATAGTTGATTAACCTGATGAAGACTTGATGCGTGTTTAGTTAGAGGATCAATTGTTTTCCACACCAAGGCCTTCAGTTTCTAATCATGAAACTGTTACACAAGATGATTTTCCTGACACGTCAGATGTTCTTTCTGTTTGATTGGATGATAGTCATTTTGTTGATTTTTCTTCAGCTCCATTTCTTGAAACTCATGAGATTGTGAATCGTCTCATGATGCCGAAGAGAATATTAGTAATTTAAATGATAATGTTGTTGTGACTGAGAATCTGACTCTTTGGATTCACACTTATCATCCTCAGGACAACATCATTGGTGATCTGAATGTTGGTGTAAAAACTCGCCATCAGATTGCTGATAATAGTGATGTTAGTGTAATGTGTGCGTATGTTGATATCCATTCTTCAGGAATCATAAATCTCGCTAAATACACATGCTTTATGTCACAAACGGAACCAATATGTGTTCGTATAGCGCTTGAAGACTATTCATGGGTAGAAGCAATGCAAGTGGAATTGCAGCAGTTCAATCGACTAGGTGTTTAGGATCTCATTGACAAGCCTGATAGAGTTAAGAAGCCAATTTCGACCAAATGAGTATTTAAATGTAAGAAGGATGATCGTGGGGTCATCGTCAGAAATAAATAACGTTTGGTTGTACAAGGTTTTCATTAGCAAGAAGGCGTTAGATTACACGGAAGTATATGCTCTAGTCGCTCGATTGGAGGCTTTGTGAATATTTTTGGCCTATGCAGCTTTCAAGAATATTAAAGTTTATCAAATGGACATCAAGTGTGCACTTCTCAATGGGGAAATTCGTGAAGAGGTGTTCGTGTTGCAGCCTCCTGGTTTCAAGGATCCAGACTGTCCTGACCGTGTTTACCGATTAAGCAAGGTTCTTTATGGTCTACACCACGCCCCGAGAGCTTGGTACGACACACTTGTTGACCATCTACAGATAGTGGCTTCAAACGAGGGACTCTGGACTGTACTCTCTTCTATAAGACTGTCGATGATGATTTGTTCCTTGTCAAGATATTTTTCGACGACATCATATTTGGTTCTACGCATGACAAGTTGTGTAACGATTTTGAAAAATCTATGCAGACAAAATTTGAAATGAGCTCGATGAGGGAGATTAATTTCTTCTTAGGGTTGCAGGTTCATCAGTCTAACGCTGGAATTGTTATTCATCTAGAAAAATTATGTGAACGATGTCTTGAGCCGATTCAAGATAACTGCCAGAAAAATCCCTTCGACGCCTCTTCCCGTGGTTCACATTTTGTTACCGGATGAATTGGAGGATACCTTAGATCCTACCCAGTACCGAGCAATGACTGGTTCTTTAATATACCTAACTGCTTCTCGCCTTGATATCGTGTTTGCTATTTGTTTATGTTCTAGGTACCAATTGAGTCCTTGAGTGACTATCTAGTTATGGTATCCCCAGGATGATAGCTTTTAACTCTCCGTGTTTTCTGATTCTGACTATGGAGGATGCAAGATCAATTTCAAATCAACTAAAATGGGTTGTCAATTTCTAGGAAGTCGGCTTGTTTCCAGGCGGTGTAAGAAGCAGCCAACGTCTCCACTTCAACCGCAGAAGCAGAGTATGTTGCAGCCTCGAGTTGCTGTTCACAGGTTCTTTGGATCCAGCAACACTTGCGGGATTACGGTTTTAAGTTTCATACTACTCCCATATTTATTGATATGATTCTCTGCTCAACTCACAAAAATATATACTGCTTTCGTAAAACAGCTTTCATATGTGTCTTTGTTTTATTTTGTCTTAATTCAAATATAAACAAAAATCCAAAAATATTGTGTTTATAATTAATTTTCTACTTATTTTCAATTTTCGAGCTAAAGGTACAATTTTGAAAACGACAATATCAAAAAGATTTTCCCATGTTTTATTTATTTAATACTTTTATTTAATTCTTTTATTTAATTGATTTAAGTTAATCAGCTTTTAAGTTAATTCTTTTTAACTTATATGTTTTGAACGAAAAGCACGTTAAGTTATTGCCTCTTACTCCAACGGGTAAGAGTTTTATAATAAAGTTCATCAGGACACGGTTTCGATGCATTATTTATTTCATGAAAATGCAAAATAAATATTTCTTAATTTATTTCATGAAAATGCAAAATAAATATTTCTCACTTGATGTCTCAGACTTTGGTAATTTGGCAGAAATCTCCCTGCTCAAACTTTTCTTTTTCACTTCTTTTTCTATTTCTGCCATGGGCTCCTTAACCGTTTTCCCTTTTTCAAGATATTCTTTTATTTCGTTTTGTAATAACCAAAATGTTGACCAAACTTGTTCCCGCAAGTGTATGTGTAATGCACATAAACATCACAAATAATGCACCATGCTCTGCCAACATAACCAATATCTTCAGTTGATTTTCCCTTTATAAATATTTCACTAGGTTTGGACTAAATCACTCCAAAATATTATTTAACGATTAAAGAACTTATCTTAGTCTACCTTAACGTGAGCATAAAGGTCAATTTTCCTACTTCCTTTATCAACTCATTAATAATCAGCACTAATTTAGAATTGGAATGTTCATAAAATACCTTAGAAGATGAAGCGTCTCTATCTTTTTTGACCTCTACCATGAATGTAACATGTGCTCTTTCTATTGCTTCAGCATGGCCACTTTAATCTAAGTTACCATGTCACATCCCAAAATTTCAAGTAATAATAATATTAAATTATTTCTTATGATAAACGGGTTTACTTGATTTGAAAAAGAAATAATTAAATATTAAAAGATAGATAAGTAGGCTAATTAAATGGAATTAAACATGGATTGAAAAGGAAAGATGGGCCTTAGGTCCATGGGCTTAAGGAAGTATAAATACCCCTTAAACCCTAAATATTTCCATTTCCATCCATATTATCCATCTTATTCTCCCTACACCTTTATAACACACCCAACCCCTTCCATTTTCGGCCGCAAAGGAGCAAGACAAGAATCCAAGATCGAACCAAGCTAAATCCGGATAGATCTTTGATACGCAAGCTTGATACAAGATAATGATTTACCAACAAGTCAAGCCGTAACCTAGGAACATCATAAAGGTATGTTCTTGATCTCAAAGGTTACGTTCTTATGAACGGTTAGCCATGAAAATTGAACATAGACTAGATCGGGTCTAGACAAATCATAAAGATTCAAACTTGATGATTAAAATGGACGTAAAAGGCTCATGGTTAGATACGGCTCATGATGAAAACCCTAGATCTAGATTAAAGAACGTTTTTTTTGGATTAAATGTTCAATATTTATGACCATAGCGAGCTAGACCTTAAGCCGAGATAGTAATGAGTGTAAAACGGTTATGAATGATGATGATAAAGGGTTAAAAATCATGATTTGAACCATGGAACAAGTAATCTGGGCAAGGTGAAAGCATAAGATAGAAAAAAATGAGATAAACTAGAGTTCTTGGCCAAGTTTGAGAATCCGTGTTCAACCATGTGGTTCTCGGTCAACCTGAGATTTCGGCCAAAACAGGTTCTCGGCCAAGGAGAGTTCTCGGTGACCTGAGGTCTCGGTAACTAGATTCTCGGTCAACATCGAGTTCTCGGTGGTAGGAGTTCTCGGTCACGAGTTCTCTGCCAAAGAGTTCTCGGCCAGTCCTCTGTTGGGTATTGGGCTGAATCCAGTGGGCCCAGATATTGAGCAGATTAGACCTGAATCAACTAAGCCCACAACACGCTAAGCCCATATCTAAATTAAAACAAGCTAGCCCATTGTCTTAAACTAAAACAAACAAGCCCAACTTAGGAAGCCCGTTGGTAAACTAAATTACCAGCTTAATTAGTTAGACGGTTAATTAACATATATATATGTAATAGTTAGCCGAGCTCAGTTAAATAAAGGTATTACGATAAACGGCGAGCGCAACAGGATCCAGGTGAGTTTCTAGCCCCATTTTCCTTGTTATGGTTTTCGGGGCTGTGTGCATACTCAATGTGATAGCTAATACACTTACCTTAAATGGTAAGTGTATGCCTTGTATGATTTATATGTTATTTATGTATATCTTGAATGTGAATGAAAGCTTGTCGATGCGTGAACAATCTTCGGATATTGCACGTATTAACAAATGAGGGATGTGTATGATAGTTGAATGTGTATAATAGATATATCTGCAACATATGAATATTTATGAATGATTAAAGAAAGTATATGTACGTTACGGGTATGTAAAGATAGTATGATCGAAGATGAAGAAGTAAGGGATCAGATCCTAATAATATCTGAGATAGAGAAGAAAGGGATCAGACCCTAATAATATCTGAGATAGAGACGTAAAAATGGATCGGAACCTAATAATATCTGAGATAGACAAGAAAGGGATCAGACCCTAATAATATATGAGATAGACAAAGGAAAGAGGGATCAGACCCTAATAATATCTGAGATTGACAAGAAATGGATCAGACCCTAATAATATATGAGATAGCCAAAGCAAAGAGAGATCAGACCCTAATAATATCTGAGATAGACAAGAAAGGGATCAGACCCTAATAATATATGACATAGACAAAGGAAATAGGGATCAGACCCTAATAATAACTAAGATAGAATGAACAATAATTAAATAGTATGATAGTAATAAAGTATGAACGTATGTATGAAATTATGTAATGAAAGTGAGTTAGTAAAATAGTTATTATGTATCTCGGATTCATGATTGAAGGTAAGTGTATGTATTATATGATGTATGATTAACTAGAACTCACTCAGTGTATCTGACTTTTAGTATGCACGCAGGTGAGTAGGATGCGACAGCTGGCGTGAGCGAGACACATGGCAGAAGAATAAAAGCCTGGCATCTGAATACCTGCTATGTTTTATAATTATGTTTTGATTTTGAAAGACAAGATGAATGTTTTAAGACATGTTATGAATTATTACAGTAATGTTATGAATGTTTTTATATTCCGTGTATTTTTTTCTTAACTCTGATATTTAGAACTACGTTTATGAGTAAATTCAACGTCCAAATGTGATGCACCGGTAACGGTGCCTTACATACCATCCTGTGGATTTTGTCATAAATCATGAAAAATTCTTTCATTTCTTCAATGGTTGATTTTTATTGTTTTAGCTATGCTTCTCTCTACTCTCTGTCAACTTTCAAAGAGTAGTTTTCATTGAAGGGTGGTAGAACAACTTTGTATATGTATTATGGTTCGATTTTCTCTAATTTACAACAAATGTTACAATAGACACAAAGTTTTTCAAAAAATCAACCTCAATTTGAAGTTCAACATGCTTTTCTTTTAGTATACATCCTTTTAAACCTATCAATTTCAACTATGAGTCTTGATTGAGTTTTATAAATTTCCATAAAATCATCTTCAGGACCTTTGATTTTTTCTTCATAAGTTCTTTTCACTTGATTCATACACATTAATGATGATATCCTTCTTACTAGTTTCACATTGCCACATTCCTACTTCTTTTATCAACTCATTAATCATATGTAATAATTCATAAGTGAAATGTTCAGAAACTAACTTAAAAGATGAAGCTTTATCAACTCATTAATAATCAGCACTAATTTAGAATTAGTATGTTCATAAAATACCTTAGAAAATGAAGCTTCTCCATCATTTTTGACATCTGCCATGCATGCAACATTTGCTATTTCTATTGTGTCATCATGGTCAATCCAATCAAATTTACCATCTTGTGGATGTTGTCATAAATCTTGAAAAAATCTTTCTTGTCTTCAGTGGTTGATTTTAATTGTTTTGCATATGCTTCTCTCTGCTCTTTGTCAACTTTCAAAGAGCATTTATCATTGAAGGGTGGTGGAACAACTTTGTATTTGTCTTCATATTTTATTTTCTCTAACTAACCACAAATGTTACCAGCAGACACCAGATTTTCAAGAAATCAACTTAAATTTGCAGTTCAGCATTCTAGAGTTTCTCTACAATATACATTTTCTCCAACCCATCAATGTCAACTCTAAATGTTGATTGATTTATAAAAATTTCTGATGTAGATGTCGTGCTCTAATCTAAAACAAGTATTTATGTGTTGGGACTTATATTTTAGACCAACGCAATCGAATTTATATGTGGGTGACAAATATATTATTCGGTCTCAACCAAGGGTGGATGGCTGGAAGACCAAGTCATGCTAGACTAGTATAAATAGATGTTTTTTATTCATTTGTCTAGTATGAGTGACTGTATTGTGTATGTGTGATATTTAGGGTTTTATCCCTTTGAGAGAGTCTCCGCCTCCAGGATGAGCTCTCCTGGTGGCGGCTGATATTTCATAATCGATTGTATATATGAATGTATGTATAAGTGTTTCATCTTAATGAGAATCATTCGGCTAATATTTCATACTACCATTTTTATCTTTTGTGTTTTGATTACAATTGTTCATCCTACTTTATTGTTGATTGTTAATCAAATCAGGCTCTCTCCCAATACACCACATCCGTCTAAACATCATTCAAGAGTGAATATGAGTGAGATTCGATCCTAACCCTAGATCCGCACTGTCGTTAATAACACCGAATATTCACGCTTACGCACCGGGGCTCGGACCTGTCAATTGGTATCAGAGCATGGGTTACCGAATCGTTCAGACTAACTGCTGAACAGATTCAGTTCGCTCTTGAATACACCATGGACGTTAAACGATGAAGTTCGTTGAAATTATTTTTGGGGGTTTTGAAATTATTTGATGATTCGGAGAAAAGTATATGAATTGATGTTTGGGTTGATGACTCATTTGGAGATCCAACATCAATTTCATGTTTATTTGGTCAGAACGGTCCAGATCTGATGTAACAGTGTTATTGGCTCGTTTTGGGGCAACACTGTTCATCTGATGATTTCCAGATCTGAAAAGGTTGATTATGATTTGAAGATAGGTTTCTTTGATTTTGAGATAGCGTGGATATTGCTACAATGATTAATTTCAGATTATGATACATGTTTCCAGATCTGAAAATTAGGGTTTATGTGTGATCGTTGTTGTTTATGTTATTTGTGCTGCTCGAACTGTACATGATTTGGTAGACAAACATTGCCACTAGTACAAACTGGTATGGAGAATGTACAAGTCAGAAATGAACATGTACTAGAGGCAATATCATTATGGTTTGTTGTAGCAAATGCAAAGTGAATTTTCAAGCAGGTTCTGTAAGGGCAAATCAGTAACTGATTATGCAGAAATGAAGTTTTGGTGTCTCGAGCACACTATGATAATACAAGACTGAACTCGAGTATGGAAAATGACTAAGTGTTGCTTCGAGCACAGGAGGTGTTTTTCCCGAGCACATCTTTGTTTGGCTCAAGCACAGGTTACTTTGCGCACATCTTATATCGAGCACATCAAATTCGAGCACACTTTGGTGAAACCCAGAGCATATCCTTTGTCTCCTCAAGAAAACTATCTTTTTAAGTCTCGAGCACACTTTGTCATTTATTCGAGTAGATTCTTATTCGAGCATACTTTTCTTTTGTCATTGAACAATTATGCTTGTGAAGAGAAAACACAAGTTTGTGTCGAGCACACCCTTGCTCCCGAGCACACTTTTGCTTTCGAGCATGCTTGGTGCTAAGTGAAGAAAATGAAAAATCACAAGTATTCCCGAGCACACTCTATACTAGTGAAGAATTCCGAGCATACTTTTGCTCCCGAGCACACTTTGTGCTCGGTGAAAAATGAAAAATCACAAGTGTTTTTCTTTCCGGGCATACTTTGTGCTAGGAATGAAAACCGAGCACACTTTGTGCTTGGAAATGAATCAGAGTATGTTTTGTGCTTGGAAATGAAACCAAGCATACTTTGTGCTAGGAAAGTAATCCCAAGCACATTGTGTGCTAGGAAACAGAGTTTGTGAAACATTTCAAAGTTTAGAAGAAACTTTTGAGATTTTTGGTGCCGTTGACTGTTTGACCAAGCTGTTCTCTACGGAAGATATATACCAGGGGTATTTTGGTAATTTTTCTCCATTCATCAACATGCTTCTTGAATTCAAACCTCATCAAATTTCACGACTTCATCAAAAGCTTTACAAGAACAAGTGTTGACCAAGCTTAAGGATTTAATCATTTTTAGTGTCAACCAACATATGAATATGTTTATTTTCAAATTTTACAATCTTGATAAGGATGATGAAGATTGTTTCACCCACACTTTATTTGAAGACACATTTATTAAAGACAATTGCAACGAAATTGGGGAGTAAAAATCTTTGAATTTCATTGAAAATGGCATGCTTCAAATCAAGTAAAAGACTCGAGTTAAGGAAAAGTTGATCAAGATTAATAATCCAAGGTTTTTCAATGATGTTTCATCGTTTGTCAGTTTTCAGATTTCCTTGTACGAATGAGAAGATAAAGTCATCTCAAGCAACAATGTTGAAAGGATGATCAGTAGAGTTCAACCTCCTATGAAATAGTCATTTGAACATTCAAGAACGGGCTATGGTTGAACTTGAATGCTATCTTAATTCAGGGAATGGTTTGAAGATAATTTACAGGGGAAGAAACAAATTTGAAGAATGGAAGATTATTTGATGATCACAATGAGTTTATTTCTTTTTGTGATAACCTTGTTACTTGAAGTTGATATTTGAAGTTCAAAGCCTCGTTCATATGCCCTTACAACTATATCCAAAAGTGGTATAAGAGTGATAATTCGAAATGAACAATGGGAGAAGCTTAACGTGAGGAGGAGAATTTCAACGAAAGACAACGAGTTATGAGGTGATCATGGAAGAAATTCGATGGCATCGGTCTAAGGGGGAGATTGGTGGGACTTATATTTTAGACCGACGCAATGGAATTTATATGTGGGTGACAAATATATTATTCGGTCTCAACAAGGGGTGGATGGCTTGAAGACCAAGTCATGCCAGACTAGTATAAATAGATGTTTTTTATTCATTTGTCTGGTATGAGTGAGTGTATTGTGTATGTGTGAGATTTAGGGTTTTATCCCTTTAAGAGAGTCTCCGCCTCCAGGATGAGTTCTCCTGGTGGCGGCTGATATTTCTTAATCGATTGTATGTATGAATGTATGTATGAGTGTTTCATCTTAATGAGAATCATTCGGCTAATATTTCATACTACCATTTTTATCTTTTGTGTTTTGATTACAATTGTTCATCCTAATTTATTGTTGATTGTTTATCAAATCAGGCTCTCTCCCAATACACCACATCCGTCCAAACATCTTTCAAGAGTGAATATGAGTGAGATTCGATCCTAACCCTAGATCCGAGCTCCACTGTCGTTAATAACACCGAATAATCACGCTTCCCACCGGGGCTCGGACCTGTCATTATGAAGCTTAATACCTATAACTAGTACGGCTAAGTAAGGTCGTCTCCACAGGGAATCAGTGAAAAGTGCAAGTAAAGTTCATTACTATTAATTATTATTCTAAGCATACAATCGATGTAAAGCAGTTAATAAAGATGATTATAAGAACACACGGTTACTTGGATAAGTTTGTAAACAATAATGAGAAAACGATTCACTTCAGGTTCAGGTAATGTGATGACCGACTAATCACAGATTTAAAAGATTAATTGCGCAGTAATTACTAAACCTAACAGTTGGGTTGTGATGACAAACGATACCCTAACCGAATTGTTGACACAACTGAACTCCGGTTTACCCTATTACCTGTTTAAAATATGAAAAACAGTTGTAAGCAATGACTAACGATTATTGGTTCATTGACATAAGAGCTACCCTACATATGATGAACACAACCAGAAAAGTGATGCAAAGTTTGATAATCAAAATCATAAACTGTTTAAACAATCAATTCATAACGTAAAACAAGATTAAAAACAATCAACCAAGTTCATACTCATTCAAAACATAGAATCTGATCAAAGTTAGTTTACACAAAACCCTAGCCTAAAGTGAATACAGTGTTTTAGCCTGACATCGACATCACGAAGGATTCGCTTATCTGATGAGAGGATGAAAGCATGCGTTGAATGGACGAACCGGAGGCTTCGAGATGGTGGAAAATCATCCAAGGGCTTGTACTTGGTTTTAGGAATGAAGGATATCTCGAATGGGCTGAAAACTCAATATAATAGAGTTAGGTTTTAATTTCCCGTCTGGAGGACTTTAGCGCGGCGCTAAAGTCCATGGGGTGAGAGTTTAGCGCGTCTCTAAAGTCTGCTTTCCTGATGTGAGTCTTTAGAGTATCTCTAAACTCCCTTAGCGCCGCGCTAAGGGTGTCTGACAGAATTTTCTTCATTTTCTTCCTTTATTTTGCATCGGAAAGCTTGCCAATCATTATGAGTCTTCTACATCTTCGTTCCAAGCCCGTAATTCATCCCGATAAGCGCCTTAACGTCAAGTATCCTGAAACACATAAACACGCTTGAAGTACCAAAGTTCATATAATATTTAAACTAAAAGTAAAAAAATAATATAATAATATACACGACTTCTGCCCGACCATCACATCCCCACACTTATCTTTTGCTTTCCCTCAAGCAAACTCTCATGAAACACATACACCTCGATTGATGATTCATAAATTACCACGATTAATACTAGTGAGGTATAAGGTCATACCCAATTCCCAAGAACTAACACTGTCAAGGTTGATAACCCACCAAATAATTTAATGTTACAATTTAAAACTATGGAACCACCCAAACGAGTGTACTTTGTTTCCGGTTAAGGCACACATGGTCATACCCCTTATAATATAATATCTCTCCTCTCGGTTTAATATCTGGACCAGCAAAAAATGTGCTACTATCTCTCTGCCCTCTATACCAAGTATACACACAATGTAATAAGCTTGGAAGCAAGTCATATCTCCACCCATTACCCACCGGTTGCATAAAGAATAGAACTAAGGGTTTTGTTGTGGCTTAGGTTAGAGTGTGGAAACGGATTTATTTAGTAGATTATGGTGGATGAGACCCAATTTATTCAAACAAATAAACAACTCACTCACTATTATTTACAAATGACACTAACTCAAACATCGACACTTTTTGAGCTTTTCTCTTATTTTCCAACTTTTTTTTCTTTCTTTTTTCTTCTTTTTTTTTCTTTTTTTTTTATTTTTTAAAACAAATACTAACATCAATATATACAAACAACTGAATCGAGACATATCGAGACATACATATTTGTGTACCATGATCGAAAAACAACTTATATACAAATCTTGACATACCAAATTTCATCCACAGGGTTAAAAATAATAAAGGCCAAGGCAAACACGGCTTGTAATGTGGGTTAAACAAACGAAAGGGAAAAGGCACAAAGTTGGCTCTTAGGGGATAATGTAGGGTTGGGAGTATTTATTTATTTTTTATTTTTTTATGTAATGGCCATTATATGTGGGTTTCTACAGTCCTGTTTCTCCATACTGGTGGTGGTATTAAGATCTCGAAATGCATGAGACAACCAAGTTCTAGATATCATGGATATACTGGTTACTCTCTATAATGGCATTTGTATGACATGTGTATATACTATGTATTATATGGGTATTATATGTATTTGCGTCAACTCACACACGTACCGGAGGAATAGGGCTGACGATATAAACATGTGTACTTGTCCCCGTGACTCGTTAGCCCCGTCTAAACGGTCCATTTAAATTTTTCTTTTTGAAAAACATTTACATGGGAAGACTTTCGGGAAGCTTAAAAACTGACCATGACCAAAGACCTCTACTTGGCATTAATAATAGAAATAAACTATTTACAATTTCGCCTTTTGCGCACAATCAAGGTACTCTAAGGCAAATTTTTTTTAATTTTTCCCCCCATCCCCATACTTGAGGTTGGCATTGTCCTTAATGTTTAAAATTTAGCATTGAAAAGAACATTAACGAGGACGGGGTTAAAATTGACTGATTATAAATTTTAAACCCGGGCTTAGTGTGGTGGTCCTAAAAAATATACAACTATACAATTACACTTTTAACAATAAACCTAATAAAACAAAAAGAATTATGAAAACAAAATCACCTGATAAGAAAAATAAGCCACTCAAATATACTCTTGGTTGCGCTCAACAAACCCGGCTCCTCAATTCACTCTCACATGTGTAGAAGCACGATTCTCACAACCAGTAGGATAGGTCTTTTAAACCGTTTGCAAAACCGTTAATTTTAATTACCAAGCCAAGTTATATAAATTTCATAATTAATTTGTTATACTAGTAAAATTGTTAAAAGACCTAACTCACTTTCGTAGGAATCACGATTGAATTTAGCGTATGCAACAAGCCCTTTAAACCCCCCGGTAGCCCGGGTGGACGAGTGAGATCTCGTGAGGGTTTATAGCGAACTACACCCACAAAGTTCATATACAACAAAAATATACACGTACCTGAATCAACCGTAGAAAAAACAACATGGAAGCACGTCGGATATCCGAAACCTCGTAACTTAAAATTCATTCACCGAAAAACTATAAATTCTAACTTTTCCGTGTGACATCCCCACACTTGAATATTACTACAGTGGAACGATTGAAATAAAACGGTTAAACGAACTAACAAAATAAAATAAAATTCCAACTGAAAATAAAATCCAGGTTGCCTCCCGGTTAGCGCTAAGTTTTTGTCAAGGTCTTCAGCCAGACCGTTACCTGATTTGGCGTTTATGGTGGTCGAATGGAACATTTACCAACTGAGTTTCCTATAAAAACTCGGTAGTTGACACGCCTCGGCTCTACCTCCTTCTTAATGTTCAGCATGTCTGATAAACAAAAATTGGTCGGTGTAAATGAACATTTACCTTCAGAATTTCCAACATATGCTCGGTAACGAGCACGTCGAGCCCACACACTCTTCTTATCTTTGAAACATCAAATATTGATCGGGACCGAACCGAGCATTTTCCCACCGAGTTTCCCGTGTAAGCTCGGTAAGTGACATGTCGGACCCACACCTTATTTCTCATGGTTAATACTCGCGTAGTCCGAATACAAGCCCATTTCATCAAATTTTGCTCAAGGTCTTCTAGACTCAGCTTTCTTTTTCTTGAACTTGCACTTTTTCCCCCAACTTCATTTATCAGTGTGAATAGTATGGGAGAACAATTAGGATTCACATAGTTTATTCAATCACCCGTCTTTCAAAGGTTGTTATGTCTTTGACCGGGTCTAAACTTTCAACTTCATGCCCAAAAAGATTCGAACTCTCCCATTTTATATCCTCATCATCAACCACCACTGATGCATTCATTGGCTCTTCGGTAACTAGAGGAATTGGTGTGGTATTATTCTCAAAAACCAGATCCTCAAATTCATTCTCCGAAAGATCAAGAGCCTCTTCTATCACTTCCTCATCAACCATGGCACCACTAGCCAACTGCTCCCGATCTCGTTTTATTTGGGCCACATCTTCAAATAGATGACTCATAAGTTCATCTTGGGTAGCATTATACGTTTCTTGAAGCTCCAACCTCTAATTTAAAGCCTTATTTTGAGCCTCTTGATTTCTATTCTGAGTCTCTTGATCTTCCTTCATTTGCTTCAATAACTCCATAATGTCTTGAATAGATTCGTCTTTGTTACCCGAGGAATCTTCTTGATCTTGCTGATAATTCCTTTGATAGGTACAACCATGATTATAATATTGAGGTTCTTCTTTGTATATTGGTTGGGGGTACTCATCTTAATAGTAGTCTTCTTCCTCTCGGTAACTTACAAAAGTTGGCATTTCAGGTTCATCACTATCATAGTCACTTGACTCATAGTTGAGTTGATAATCTAGTGGAGGTGGTGAATAATTGTGGTACTTCCAGTTATGATCCTGCTGGTTGAGTTTCCTTTGGTTATAATTATCTGGATTGTCAAAGCCTTGAGAGTTTGTTGAAGGTGGTTCATGATATGAATATGGATGGTATGAGTCATCATCCTCCACGACCTTATATCCTTCATGTGGGTCATAGACCCGACTCCACGTCATCTTGAGTTACCTGCACACATGAGACACACAAACACCAAACATAAAACTGACAAAAATAAAATAAAAGTAAAAGTAAACAAAACACTAAACTAGCACTTTGCGCATTGATTCCCCAGCAACGGCGCCATTTTGATGTAGATTTCGTGCTCTAATCAAAAACAAGTATTTATGAAGCTTAAATACCTATAACTAGTACGAGTAAGTAAGGTCGTCTCCACAGGGAATCAGTGGAAAGTGCAAGTAAAGTTCATTACTATTAATTATTATTCTAAGCGGACAATCGATGTAAAGCAGTTAATAAAGATGATTATAAGAACACACGGTTACTTGGATAAGTTTGTAAACAATAATGAGAAAACGATTCACTTCAGGTTCAGGTAATGTGATGACCGACTAATCACAGATTTAAAAGATTAATTGCGCAGTAATTACTAAACCTAACAGTTGGGTTGTGATGACAAACGATACCCTAACCGAATTGTTGACACAACTGAACTCCGGTTTACCCTATTACCTGTTTAAAATATGAAAAACAGTTATAAGCAATGACTAACGATTATTGGTTCATTGACATAAGAGCTACCCTACATATGATGAACACAACCAGAAAAGTGATGCAAAGTTTGATAATCAAAATCATAAACTGTTTAAACAATCAATTCATAACGTAAAACAAGATTAAAAACAATCAACCAAGTTCATACTCATTCAAAACATAGAATCTGATCAAAGTTAGTTTACACAAAACCCTAGCCTAAAGTGAATACAGTGTTTTAGCCTGACATCGACATCACGAAGGATTCGCTTATCTGATGAGAGGATGAAAGCATGCGTTGAATGGACGAACCGGAGGCTTCGAGATGGTGGAAAATCATCCAAGGGCTTGTACTTGGTTTTAGGAATGAAGGATATCTCGAATGGGCTGAAAACTCAATATAATAGAGTTAGGTTTTAATTTCCCATCTGGAGGACTTTAGCGCGGCGCTAAAGTCCATGGGGTGAGAGTTTAGCGCGTCTCTAAAGTCTGCTTTCCTGATGTGAGTCTTTAGAGTATCTCTAAACTCCCTTAGCGCCGCGCTAAGGGTGTCTGACAGAAATTTCTTCATTTTCTTCCTTTATTTTGCATCTGAAAGCTTGCCAATCATTATGAGTCTTCTACATCTTCGTTCCAAGCCAGTAATTCATCCCGATAAACGTCCTTAACGTCAAGTATCCTGAAACACATAAACACGCTTGAAGTACCAAAGTTCATATAATATTTAAACTAAAAGTAAAAAATAATATAATAATATACACGACTTTTGCCCGACCATCACTTTCCATACAGTCTTCTTCAAGACCTTTGATTTGTGTTACGTAAGTTCTTTCACTCGATTTATTCACTTTAATAATACTATCCTTATTGCTAATTTCACATTGCCACCTTCCTACTTCCATTATAAAATCATTAATCATTAGTAATAAGTCAGAAGTACCTTTGAAGACGAAGCTCCTCCATCATTTTTGACAGCCTCCATAAATACACCGTGTTCTGTTTCTATTGCTTCTGTATGGCCACTCCAATAAAAGTTACTATCCACTGGATCTTGTTATAATTCTTGAAAAAATATCGATTGTATTCAAAGGTTTTTTGAATTGTTTTAGATATGCTTCTCTCTTCTCTTTGTTAACTTTAAAAGAGTAGTTATCATTGAAGGGTGGTGGAACAACTTTTTATTTGTCTTCTAGTTTGATTTTCTCTAATTTACCACAAATGTTACAAGTAGCCACAAGGTTCTTCAAAAAATCAACTTCACTTTGAAGTTCAGCATTCTTGAGTTTCTCTTAATGTACATCTTCTTCAACCCACCAATCTCAACTGTGAATCTTGATTGACTTCAATAACTTTCCATAAAATCTTTTTTAAGACCTTTGATTTGTGTTTCGAAAGTTCTTTCACTTGATTCACACAATTTAATGATGCTATCCTTCTTGCTGATTTCACATTGCCACATTCCTACTTTCTTTATCAACTCATTAATCATCAGTGTAATTCAGAAATGGAATGTTCATAAAGTACCTTAGAAGATGATGTTTCCCCATCATTTTTGACCGCTTCCATGAATGCAACATGTGCTCTTTCTATTGCTTCAACATGGTCACTCCAATCTAAGTTACCATCTTGTGGATCTAGTGTAGTAGCAACCTTTCGTTGGTTCCCATGGTGATTTTTTGCGACTTGTGGAGCTTGAACTTGGTAATTTTTGTTCTAGTTCTGATTTGTCGGTTTTTGATTGTTGCTTGGGTTTCTTTGTGGTTGTTGTTGTTGTTTTGTTGTTGTTGAGGAATGATCTTCTGGTTTTGACGTTGTTCGAAGTTGTTTTGGTTCTATCTGTTTTGATGGTATGTGTTTCGATTTTGGAATTGGTTTCTTTGGTTTTGGTGGGCTTGATTTTGATTTTGGTTTTGATAATATTGGTTTTGGTTCACCTAATTTGGATTCTAATACTGTCTTAGAAGATTACACTCTCTTTCAAAATGGTCACGTTTTTGCCAATTGTATCAAATGGCTTTGGATTCGTCAAATCCAATTATGTCAATGGGAATTGAAAATATAGATATTCCAGTTGTGTTGTACAATATTTTGCTTCTACTACCGTCATTGAAGATTGCCATTTTAAATCCATGTCTTGTTACTACCATCAATCATTTCTTTAGCAACATTTCCAATTTATCCATTATCGATTATATTCCCCGTTAAGTGCCGAGAACATCCACTATCGATTATCCATTTAGCTCCTGAAATAGTCTTGGATGAACTCTGCAAATACAAGTAATACATAAGTTCAAAGAGGTAGCCCAAGCCTCAGTATTGGTTTGAACCTCTGTTTCCTTTTGGCATAAAACAACTTTAGGTTTCCTTATTGGAACAACTTCAACATGATTCTTTTTAAATTCATGCTGAGGAAATTGGCTTTAAGTCAAAGTTGCCTTTGACCTCTTTCTCAAATAAGGCTCATCACAAATTACACCAGTGTTTATACTATTGCAAATAGATATAACAAGCTCATCCTTTTTAACTTCAACTTTTTTTTTCCAGTGTTAACCCTAACCACTTTTCTAAGATTAATCTCATTAAAAATTATTTGTGTGTCATCTATCTCGATTCATGGAGGTTGCCTTAAAAATACCTTTAATCTCAAATACATTATCCTTGATTATAGGTGTCTCACACAATCTATCCCTAGATTCACATACTCTAGCAAGATGACCTCGTTCACCCCAAGAAAAACATGTTCTCATATCCACAAGCACTTATGGCGAATCATATTTGTCATATGAATCCTCAGGTTGAAAAGTAACAACCTTAACTTTGAATTTCCCAACTTGTTTTCAAGAATATTTTTAAAAAATCCAAATTAGAACATTCTTGAGTGAATCTAAACTAAATGACTCCACAAACTTTATAGGTGTTAGAAAGTTTGATTTATTTTCCATTTGAAGTTTAGGTTGAATCACTTTTGATTCTTGAAAATAAATTTCCATTTTAGTTTGGTGTTCCACAATTAAACACTCTCTTAATTAACTCGGGTTTCACCTAAATTAAAGGGAATACTTCATCAGCAAACAATTGATTAAACACTTTGAGTTTGTAAACCATTCTTCTTCTTCTCACTTTCTCATTTCTCATAGGATTTAGAAATTTTCTTAAATCCACATCTGAGATCACCTTCTTCTAAGATATCTTAAGATTAATATGAGATGCATTGTAAACAGATATAGATTTCATATAATCATGTGGTTCATAAAGAATAGGGTTTTTAAGAGGAATATTCTTCCACTACCATACCAGATATTTTAACTTCACCAACAGTCACAACATGTTCTACAGTCAATGGATGATCAAAATTCGCATCTTGTATATCTTCTATGTCTGGTTGTATAGTGTAATCATAACCAAAAGGATGAGGGATTTTAACAAACCCTAAACTAGTTTTGCCACCTTTTTGATGATTATTGTTGACTTCAATTATTTCATTGAGTAGAAAAGATAAATACTTAATTTACCCAATTTATTTTTCAACTCCATTACCTCATTTTCCAATTCAGTAATCTTGGTTCTCAATTATAAAATCTCTTGAAATTGATGCTCAGTTATACCATTTTAGAAGCACATGTTACTTTCAAATCATGATTGCTTAATGATAAAGCAACATTTTTTTCTTATAATCTTGATCGCCTTGACCATTTGCCGATAGTTATTACTGTAACACCCCGTAACCGCAGCGGAAACGTAAACGGGATGCAACAGACACGTCTGATATCAACAGCATTGCTTATAAAGAAAACACCACTACATTAATTTACATCATATTACATTGTTCCGAGTTTCGTTACCATCTAGGTGTTAACACACAAGTTTTACCGATAATACATTAACATATTCAATACAAAATATAGATCATCAAGCTTCCACAAAAGCACGCATCGTCAAGCACAAAAACAATTATTCCAATTTGGGAGTACCTAGAAAGCATGTAAAGAAAACGGGTCAACTACAAATAGTTGGTGAGTTTCACTAATTTAAATAAACCATGACATTTCATCATAATAATCATAAATTAGCGATGTAATTATGCTGAGCCCACAAGTGAAACCTCTGTTAACCCATAGACATTTCCAGTGACATCTGGGGACACTGTTAACCCAGTACTGTATCCATTCTGGGGCAATGTTAACCCAGAAACACTTCTAGTGACATCTGGGGACACTGTTAACCCAGTACTGTACCCATTCTGGGGGCAATGTTAACCCAGAACACTGTTGCGGGACTTTACAATATTAGCAACTTAGATAATTACCATCTTAATACATTTCCGTACGATTCCCATCCAATAAACAATATATAAATAAACGCGTTTCCGTGCGTTCAGCACGTACTTAAACATTTTGATAGGAATCATGCTTTCCGCCCCGGGAAAATATTTAAAACAATTCAGTAAAAAGGGCACGTGAAACTCACCTTTTCGTGAGCAAATATGTAACACTGTGCACGGCTACCGGTCCGGATTTGTAATACAATCCCTAAGTCGTTACTATACAATTTCTATTAATATAACTTAAATTCGTGTTAACCGGTACGTCTGGGGACACTGTTAACCCAGTACCGTACACGATCCGGGGACAATGTTAACCCCGAAACACTTCTCAGGACTTAGATTGTGATATCATTTAGAGTTCTTTAGTCAAAACTACCATTAGTTTGTTTTCCCGTTTTGCGTGCCTAGCACGGTTATCCGTTTTTATGTTTTCAAAAAATGAGTTTGGTCACACACGACCCGAAATAGTTGTTGCTGATATTTTAATTAAAGTGGTGAAATTAGAGCTCGGTTTAGACACCCCGTTTGGCCGCGGGGCCCGTTTCCGTCTTTAATACACCGGAAACTGCTAAATCGGGTAAAATTACCCAAATCATCCGAATTATTTTCGGATAATTTATTTTTACTTGATTAACTTAGTTTCATGAAAATAGTCCATTTTTAGGTTTTTTATACACCAGTCAGCTCGCTTAGGCGAACATTACCGGTTTACACGTTTTAAGCTTTAAAAGTATGTTTTTATTTTCTATTTAGCACAAATAATTATCCGTTTAGTTTCGGATCTTGAAATTTTGAACAAATCACTTTTTGACAGTGGGGAATTTTATAAAATTATTTTCATAATTAATTTTTATATTTAACATTTATTTATCTATTTTTAAACGCCATTTAAACACTAAATATGTCGAAAATATCAAACGACCTTAGAAAGATCCCAAATTTTTCCTGGATGGCCCCTGCCATCCCCAAAGTCCCCTGTAATTTTTCCAGAACCAAAATCTCATTTTACATGCCATTTTAACTAAAACGGAGCTAGAAAACCCTAGAACTCGTTTTACTGAAAAGCCTACTTAGACTTCTCCAACGGATCTGAAATTTTGTGTGTGACTTTTATATGTTATAAAAAGCTTTTCTGGAATTTTCCAGAATTTTTCATGATGTTTAACTATTTTTCACCATTTTTAGTCAAAACCGAGCATTAAATTCACCAAATATTCATCCTTTATCCAAAAATTACCAAATTTTCACAGATCTCATATTTTCATGTGTAGATCATCTCTGTGAAATTTCATGACACAACTCTAAGTTTATCACAATCTGTCCAAATCGTAAATATCATAAAAAAAACGAACTACCTTGTGTTTCTAGCTTTAAACCGCGAGGATCTCGCTTTCTATCCTTTGCTAGCAACTAGATACAACACCTACAAGCACAACAACACCACACCAAGCAAGTTACACCTACAATCAAGCCATTTCTTTCATGGTTTCGGTTATGATAAAGAAACAAAGATTTTAACCGTAAAAATTCATTTTTGACTCTTTTAACTCCTTTCTTAGACCAAGATCCCTTGTATAACTTGTATACATCACTTGATCATGCAAGAATCGGTTTCATCTCGGGTTTTCACCCATTTTTCACTTGAAAACTCATTTTCTTGTAAATAACTCGAGAAAGGAAGATGAACACGCATATAACTTGGTCTTTACCTCGTTTTCTTGCTTAAAAACTTGGGTTTTTGGATGAGAAGTTGAGAGAAAGTGATGGAGTTTGTGTTTGTATGTTTAAAAAAAGAAATGAAGGCCAAGGGGTAATCCCCTTGGTCCTATCGGTTTGTATAAAGGGGGTGGGGTGGGGCCCACTCCCCCATTCTTGGCCACACATTCAGATTACGCAATCTGGATAATGTTGTGGATAATCTGGTTCAGTTCGTTTTTCGGTTAAATGCTTAATTCGGCTTAAAACGAGGCTAAAACGGTCGTATTTCGGCTTAAAAATGAAATTTATATAAAACCGATTTAAAAACTTTAAAAACTTAAACCATGACATTTATTGACTTAAAACATCATATTATTAATAACTGCACATCTTTTTTGGCTTGATTGATCATCTCTTGCTTGGTTTGGTATTAAAGGTTTCGTTTAATGTACCGACGTACCATTAAATCGAAATTCTTTTTCCGTGCTATAATTCACTTATCCCGAAGCTTTAATGCTTCGTAAACATTACTAAACATCATATATTTCGTCTATAACGTAATCCCCGATTCGTTCGGGTTTCAATAACCGTTCATCGGTTAATCGTAATTCCAATACGATTAACCGTATGATCGAGTATAATTCGTACTGTGAATCATTCATACTCGTATAAATTCATTATAATTCATATATTCCATATTAAATAACACATAAATAGTATATACCGGCTAGGGTATACCTGAATTTGCCGGAATCGTTACATTCTCCCCCCGTAACAAAAATTTCGTCCTCGAAATTTTACGCGTCGATTACTTCATTTTGAGGAAACAGGTAGGGGTATTTCTTTCGAAATTCGTCTTTTCGTTCCCAAGTATATTCTGGGCCTCGTTGCGAATTCCATCTAACTTTGACCAACGAAATTTTATTGTGTCTAAGTTGCTTGATTTTCCCGTCTACAATTTCTATGGGTTCCTTTAAGAAATTAAGCTTATCGTTTAATTGGACACCCTCTAGTGGTAACACCGATGTCTCATCCGACAGACACCTTTTCAAATTCGATACGTGAAACACGTTGTGAACTGCACTTAATTCATCGGGTATTTCTAATCGGTAAGCTACGGGACCGATTTTTGCAGTAATATCGAATGGTCCAATATATCTCGGGGCTAACTTCCCCGCCTTGCCAAATCTAACCACACCCTTCCACGGTGATACTTTCAAATACACCTTATCACCTTTCTCAAATGACAACGGTTTTCTACGGGTATCGGCATAACTCTTCTGCCGATCCCGCGCGGCCTTCAGATTGTTCCTAATTTCAAGGATGTTGCTGGTCGTTTCCTGGACCAGGTCTGATCTAATAACCTGTGTGTCACCCACTTCAGTCCAGCAGAGTGGTGATCGGCACTTCCGCCCATACAATGCTTCGTAAGGTGCTGCCTTTATGCTGCTATGGTAACTGTTATTATAGGAAAATTCAACGAGTGGGAGATGTTGATCCCAATTTCCCTTAAAATCCAGTACACATGCACGAAGCAAGTCCTCCAGGGTTTGGATGGTCCTCTCAGACTGACCATCGGTCTGAGGGTGGTAAGCTGTGCTTAGATCAATACGTGTTCCCAACGCTTCTTGGACAGCTTGCCAAAGATTGGAGGTGAAATGGCTATCTCGATCGGAGATGATTGAAATGGGTATCCCATGTCGCGACACAATCTCATTTATATAAATCTGCGCAAGTTTCTCAGTGTTATAATTATTTCTAATCGGAATAAAATGTGCCGATTTGGTTAATCGATCCACGATTACCCAAATTGCATCATGTCCACGGGACGTCTTAGGGAGATGTGTCACAAAATCCATCGTGATTTGCTCCCATTTCCATTCGGGAATTTCCGGTTGTTGTAACATTCCCAAGGGTTTCTGATGCTCCGCCTTAACCCTCGCACACGTCGTACACTTACCGACGTATGTGGCTATATCCTTTTTCATACCCGGCCACCAGTAGAATTCCTTCACATCCTTGTACATCTTATTCGATCCCGGATGTATGGAATATTTCGATCTATGCGCTTCGTCCATGATTAATTCACGAAGGTCATGGAGCGTCGGGATCCAAATCCGATTTTTGAAATAGAGAACTTCGTCCTCGCGCTGTTCGAAATTCTTCTCATTGCCGTAAAGTCCCTCGTTTTCCATTTGTTCCTCTTTCAACGCCTCACGTTGAGCGACTCGAATCAAATCCGAAAGGTTCGACTGGACAATCATCCCCAGCGCTCGCACACGCAATGGTTTAACTAGATCTTTCCTACTCAAGGCATCGGCTACGACGTTAGCCTTGCCGGGGTGATAACGGATGTCACAGTCATAGTCGCTTAACAACTCGACCCATCTTCGTTGCCTCATATTCAGTTCTTTCTGATCGAATATGTGTTGCAAACTTTTATGATCGGTGAAGATGGTGCACTTTGTACCGTAGAGATAATGTCTCCAGATTTTAAGTGCGAAGATAACCGCTCCCAGTTCTAAGTCATGAGTAGTATAATTTTTCTCGTGTACTTTTAACTGTCGGGAAGCATAGGCTATGACCTTATTATTCTGCATCAACACGCATCCTAACCCTCTACGGGATGCGTCACAATACACGACAAAACCATCGTCTCCATCGGGGAGACTTAAATCGGCGCTTGGCACAATCTTTGTTTTAGCGTTTGAAATGCCGTTTCCTGCTCTTCACCCCATTCATACTTTCGATCCTTTTGGGTCAGGAGGGTTAAAGGTTGGGCGATGCTGGAAAAGTTCTCTATAAATCGACGATAGTATCCAGCTAAGCCTAAGAATTGGCGGATTTCCTTTGGAGATTTAGGTGCTTGCCAATTCTTAATTGCTTCCACCTTACTCGGATCAACGTGTATTCCTTGATGGTTTATAACGTGACCAAGGAATTGCACTTCTTGTAACCAGAAGTTACACTAGGAGAATATTGCATACAACTTCTCCTGATTAAGAAGCTCTAAAATTAATCTTAAGTGTTGCTCGTGCTCTTCTTTACTCTTCGAGTATATCAAAATATCGTCAATAAACACGATGAAGAATTTGTCGAGGTAGGGTTTACAGACTCGATTCATGAGATCCATGAACACTGCTGGCGCAATTGATAGCCCGAAAGGCATAACTAAGAACTCGTAATGGCCGTAGCGAGTCCGGAATGCGGTTTTTGGGATATCCTCCTCCTGAATTCTAACCTGATGGTATCCCGATCTAAGATCAATTTTTGAGAAGTAGCTCGCACCTTGCAGTTGGTCGAACATGTCATCAATTCGGGGAAGAGGATACCTATTTTTGATTGTTAACTTGTTCAACTCCCTGTAATCAATGCACATTCTAAGGCTCCCGTCCTTCTTTTTCACGAATAGTACAGGTGCACCCCACGGGGAATAACTAGGACGTATAAATCCTTTATCTAACAATTCTTGCAACTGGTTGGATAATTCTTGCATCTCTGATGGTGCAAGTCGGTAGGGTGCCTTAGCAACAGGGCCAGCTTGAGGTAATAGATCGATTCTGAATTCGACCTGTCGGGTTGGCGGTAATCCAGGAAGTTCATCTGGGAAAACTTGTGGAAATTCGCGTACCACTGGGATATCGTCCACCCGTTTTTCCTCATGATCCGTGGCCGTCAAGCTCGCTAGATACGCCACGCATCCCTGGCGTATATATTTTAGCACCTTGAGGTAGGATATAAATGGCATCATGGTGCCCGACTTCTCTCCTTGAACTAATACCTCTTCGTCATCCGACACCCGGATCTTGACGATTTTCTTTTCACAATTTATTTCCACTTTGTTACGTGCTAACCAATCCATTCCCACTATCACGTCAAAACTACCCAATTCTACCAGTAACAAGTCAATCAGGAAGGATTGTTCGTTAAGAATAAAAGGGCAATTCCGAACTATTTGATTAACTATCATGGTTTTACCGTTAGCGACTTTTATGGTATAAGGTTCTATGGTTTCACCAATTGGAAGGTTTGCTATCGATAGAAACTTAACGGAGACAAAACTTCTATCGGCGCCCGTATCGAATAATACAGAGGCGTAATGATCAGAGACGAGGAAAGTACCTGTCACTACGCTGGGGTCCTGGCGTGCTTCGCTCGCCCCCATCACGAATGCTCGGCCTCTCGCCGGATTGGACGACGACGCTTGACCCGCGGTTTGCCTCCCGTTTCCTCCCTGGTTCAGCTTCGGACACTGCCTCTTGAAGTGATCCATGCTGCCGCATTCATAGCAAGCACGGCTGGTGGTCACCGTTTGGTTTCCTTGTTGGTTTTGTTGTCGGGCTGGTTGGGTCCTAAATGGCTGCGCACGGATAGGTTGCGGTTGTCGGTTCAGAGTGTTCAGGTTTGTCCTACATCTCGGTGCGTAGTGCCCTTCCCTGCCACACCGATGGCACACTACCACCCTGCACTCGCCACCATGTTGGTAACCGCATTTCCCACACCTGGGAAACATCCTTGTCTGCGGTTCCTGCCTTCCGCCCGAACTAGTCATGGCGTAGTTCTGGGCAGTGGGCCTAGCACGTTTATTTTGCTGCTTTTCCTGGATCCTATGGTCATGTGTACCCCGCTTTTCCCCAGCGGATTCTCCTGCCACCTTCAGTGATCCGCTCCATACGAAATCATACGTGACGACACCAGCTTGCGTCACCGCACCCTCATACATCTGGTGTCCCCCAGAATTGACTATACTCCTTACAACTGGAGTTAGCCCCCAAATATAACGCTCAACCCTCTTCGACTTTGGGTTGACCAACCATGGTACCAATCGCGACAACTCATTAAACCGGTTCGTATAACCCAAGTGGTCTGCCCCCTGCAACTCCAGGTTCCACAATTCATTTTCTAATTTTTGCAATTCGTTTTTCGGGCAGAAATGTTCCAGTACAAGAGCCTTGAGCTCTGTCCAGGTCATGCGGTTTGTCACCGCCTGACCGCGGGTCTGCACTATGGTGTTCCACCATGTCAAGGCATGGTCCGTGAATGTGCAGGTAGCATACTTAACAACACAATCCTTGGGGCAGTTGCTGATGTTCACAACGGATTCTATTTTCTCGATCCATTTAACTAACCCATTTGGTCCTTCAGACCCGCTAAAGTCTAGGGGCTTGCACAACATAAAGTCTTTGATTGAACATCCCCTGGATGCAGGAATTGGTTCAGTGCGGTTCGTTTCTACTGTTGGTATAGGGCCATTACTGTCCGTAACGACCACCCTAGGCGGTGCGTCTTTACTCGGAATCGTGTTATCGTTCTGTGGAGGATTAGCATTTTGTTCCCCGTCATTATTGGTGGTCATTTGATTGCTTGGAGGGGTTGGATTGGTCGAATTGTTAATACTGGCGGCGATGCGCGATACTATATCCGGTATCGCCGCCTCCAACTGTTGAGCAATCAAACGGCTCACATCCACTTTCGACATTTGAGCTGATCGTTTTGGTGCCATTCTACACAACATTCAGAAAAATACATGTAATTAATACAAATTCCAATCATAAAACACAACACACATTCCATTCATTAATAAACATTAGTACATATTACACAAACATCCGTTCACATTACTTCCCTGTCACAATTCGACATAACCCGCAATGGGTCAGTGCTTGAATGATACCCAAAAGTATCTATAATGATATACCCCAAAAGAGACCCCCTAAGGGCCAGTGGTTGTATTATAACTACCCAAGATTCACTCTATGTTAGCATCACCACTAACTGCTTACACAGAGTATCAAAAAGCGGTCCATGACTTCTACCATCCTAACATCACTAAACTCGGTGGTATACCCACCACACCATCACTGCCACCAACACCACCATCACTGCCAACACACCCCGGACCCGCGCCTCTAACCGATCAATCATCAATTGGGAGTATGAGCACTCCCTCCTTAGCTGCGCAATCGCATACTGGTGGTCCAGTATGCAGTCCCCCAGATACATCCGCCTCTGCACTCCCACTGTCAAGGCGGCGGAGTGCTCATTCACCTGCTCGGTGAGCACTAGAAGCCATGCCGCCGCGTCCCTTTCCTGCCTAGGGAGACCCCACACAGGTGGAGTCACAGGTTCGGGCTGGGAGCGGGAGGGCTCGCCCCTGCGGGTAGCAGGTCTGGGTGGGGGAGAGGTAGGTGGGACATGCGGGACACTGATCCGCGCCGTGAGGCGGGGTCCGAATCCGAGAGGGTTAGGGGTGGCCTGTGGTGCGGGTGGGGTGGGGGATCTGACAATCCTGACTGGGGAGGACTGGCTAGAGCTCCTACGACTAGCCTCGCTAGGCTCAGAGCTGGATGATATGCGTAGACTCCCAGAGTTCCCGGAGCTGACTTCCTCCGGGTCCTCCTCCACCGATAAACTGTGAGTTCTCGACATTCTTACCTGCACACAAGTTAACAAACATATAGTTCTTTCCATAGTGTAAATCATAATCAAATTAATATACACTTACTTATACAACTTTGCCACATAACAATATTATCATATATTTACACATATGTTGCCAATTTTACCTATTAAAGTCCCCCGTGACTTTTCCTGAATTCCCTCGTGCGGACAAGTCTGTTATTATGTTCCGGACCATAGTAACTCACTTGTCCATCCAAGTTCATCCAGATCTCGTCACTATAAATTATTAGTTGATATTCAGATCCTATAATACTTGAGCTACTGGTTATATTTTAGGTATCTTTTTAAAGACATCCTAATTCTTTATAACCAATGGCTCTGATACCAAGTTCTGTAACACCCCGTAACCGCAGCGGAAACGTAAACGGGATGCAACAGACACGTCTGATATCAACAGCATTGCTTATAAAGAAAACACCACTACATTAATTTACATCATATTACATTGTTCCGAGTTTCGTTACCATCTAGGTGTTAACACACAAGTTTTACCGATAATACATTAACATATTCAATACAAAATATAGATCATCAAGCTTCCACAAAAGCACGCATCGTTAAGCACAAAAACAATTATTCCAATTTGGGAGTACCTAGAAAGCATGTAAAGAAAACGGGTCAACTACAAATAGTTGGTGAGTTTTACTAATTTAAATAAACCATGACATTTCATCATAATAATCATAAATTAGCGATGTAATTATGCTGAGCCCACAAGTGAAACCTCTGTTAACCCATAGACATTTCCAGTGACATCTGGGGACACTGTTAACCCAGTACTGTATCCATTCTGGGGGCAATGTTAACCCAGAAACACTTCTAGTGACATCTGGGGACACTGTTAACCCAGTACTGTACCCATTCTGGGGGCAATGTTAACCCAGAACACAGTTGCGGGACTTTACAATATTAGCAACTCAGATAATTACCATCTTAATACATTTCCGTACGATTCCCGTACAATAAACAATATATAAATAAACGCGTTTCCGTGCGTTCCGCACGTACTTAAACATTTTGATAGGAATCATGCATTCCGCCCCGGGAAAATATTTAAAACAATTCAGTAAAAAGGGCTCGTGAAACTCACCTTTTCGTGAGCAAATATGTAACACTGTGCACGGCTACCGGTCCGGATCTGTAATACGATCCCTAAGTCGTTACTATACAATTTCTATTAATATAACTTAAATTCGTGTTAACTGGTACGTCTGGGGACACTGTTAACCCAGTACCGTACACGATCCGGGGACAATGTTAACCCCAAAACACTTCTCAGGACTTAGATTGTGATATCATTTAGAGTTCTTTAGTCAAAACTACCATTAGTTTGTTTTCCCGTTTTGCGTGCCTAGCACGGTTATCCGTTTTTATGTTTTCAAAAAATGAGTTTGGTCACACACGACCCGAAAATAGTTGTTACTGATATTTTAATTAAAGTGGTGAAATTAGAGCTCGGTTTAGACACCCCGTTTGGCCCCGGGGCCCGTTTCCGTCTTTAATACACCGGAAACTGCTAAATCGGGTAAAATTACCCAAATCATCCGAATTATTTTCGGATGATTTATTTTTACTTGGTTAACTTAGTTTCATGAAAATAGTCCATTTTTAGGGTTTTTATACACCAGTCAGCTCGATTCGGCGAACTTTGACGGTTTACGCGTTTTAAGCTTTAAAAGTTTGTTTTTATTTTCAATTTAGCACAAATAATTATCCGTTTAGTCTCGGATCTTGAAATTTTGAAAAAATCACTTTTTGACAGTGGGGAATTTTATAAAATTATTTCCATAATTAATTTTTATATTTAACATTTATTTATCTATTTTTAAACGCCATTTAAACACTAAATATGTCGAAAATATCAAACGACCTTAGAAAGATCCCAAATTTTTCCTGGATGGCCCCTGCCATCCCCAAAGTCCCCTGTAATTTTTCCAGAACCAAAATCTCATTTTACATGCCATTTTAACTAAAACCGAGCTAGAAAACCCTAGAACTCGTTTTACCGAAAAGCCTACTTAGACTTCTCCAACGGATCTGAAATTTTGTGTGTGACTTTTATATGTTATAAAAAGCTTTTCTGGATTTTTCCAGAATTTTTCATGATGTTTAACTATTTTTCACCATTTTTAGCCAAAACCGAGCATTAAATTCACCAAATATTCATCCTTTATCCAAAAATTACCAAATTTTCACAGATCTCATATTTTCATGTGTAGATCATCTCTGTGAAATTTCATGACCCAACTCTAAGTTTATCACAATCTGTCCAAATCGTAAATATCATAAAAAAACGAACTACCTTGTGTTTCTAGCTTTAAACCGCGAGGATCTCGCTTTCTAGCCTTTGCTAGCAACTAGATACAACACCTACAAGCACAAAAACACCACACCAAGCAAGTTACACCCACAATCAAGCCATTTCTTTCATGGTTTCGGTTATGATAAAGAAACAAAGATTTTAACCGTAAAAATTCGTTTTTGACTCTTTTAACTCCTTTCTTAGACCAAAATCCCTTGTATAACTTGTATACATCACTTTATCATGCAAGAATCGGTTTCATCTCGGGTTTTCACCCATTTTTCACTTGAAACCTCATTTTCTTGTAAATAACTCGAGAAAGGAAGATGAACACGCATATAACTCGGTCTTTACCTCGTTTTCTTGCTTAAAAACTTGGGTTTTTGGATGAGAAATTGAGAGAAAGTGATGGAGTTTGTGTTTGTATGTTTAAAAAAAGAAATGAAGGCCAAGGGGTAATCCCCTTGGTCCGATCGGTTTGTATAAAGGGGGTGGGGTGGGGCCCACTCCCCCATTCTTGGCCACACATTCAGATTACGCAATCTGGATAATGTTGTGGATAATCTGGTTCAGTTCGTTTTTCGGTTAAATGCTTAATTCGGCTTAAAACGAGGCTAAAACGGTCGTATTTCGGCTTAAAAATGAAATTTATATAAAACCGATTTAAAAACTTTAAAAACTTAAACCATGACATTTATTGACTTAAAACATCATATTATTAATAACTGCACCTCTTTTTCGGCTTGATTGATCATCTCTTGCTTGGTTTGGTATTAAAGGTTTCGTTTAACGTACCGACGTACCATTAAATCGAAATTCTTTTTCCGTGCTATAATTCACTTATCCCGAAGCTTTAATGCTTCGTAAACATTACTAAACATCATATATTTCGTCTATAACGTAATCCCCGATTCGTTCGGGTTTCAATAACCATTCATCGGTTAATCGTAATTCCAATACGATTAACCTTATGATCGAGTATAATTCGTACTGTGAATCATTCATACTCGTATAAATTCATTATAATTCATATATTCCATATTAAATAACACATAAATAGTATATACCGGCTAGGGTATACCTGAATTTGCCGGAATCGTTACAATTACAAACTATAACAATATCACAAACTAGTTTCTCGTTATGTTAACGCATCATATCAAACTTTAATTTTGTCTCAACACAATGAAAACAATAAATTTTCTGAGATTCATCCACAACATATCAAATCAAATTCTTAGGTTCAGTCGAAATAATTTTATAAGAGTTAGAACTAACCTCTTCTATTTTAGCCATGCAAGCATACGTTTCCTTCTCATCAACACTTGCAATTTCTGAATTAGTCTCAGACTCTTCACGTTCTTCATCAATCTTCTCAACACTATTGCCCACAATCTCTTCACTTTAAACAAACATAACCATGTTATCTTTTTGTGTGACATACGTGACAAAACGAGGTATACCTTATTCATTACGTAGCGAGTAAACGATAAATCGGTTAATTCGTAGCGACTAAACGAGTAACCGACCGATACTGATTATGGCCTTTATATACACTAATGGGTCATATAAAAGTTATATATATTATAGTAGCTAACATATTGAAATTTAGTCCTAGTACTTTTAAAACCATTTAAACGAAAAACGTTTCGTTTATTGATACGCTATCAGTTTAAACACAATCGTTAACATCAAAATGAGCATTGTAGCATCCGTCAAGCCGAAAACGATTTATAAAACACTTATATGACATGTTCCAAGCAATCCATGAAAATCTTTTAGATTTTTACAGCGTTTTAATATGTTTTTATTATTTTGCAAAAAGGAGTAAAAAATGAACGTTTTCGCACTATTTCTCGCACCCGATTTAATTTTCTCACGAAAAACCGAACCCGAACTAAATTTAGGACCAAGATTTAAACATGGCATAAATACCAAGACAAATTGGACTAGAAAGGAGGCCGAAATGGGGCCGAAGACTTGCGTACGGCAAGTTGGAAACCCCCCCCCCCCTTTGTTTCTAGCATCATGTATGTAGTTAAATACTTAGATATTTATTCATACCAATTTAAACAAGATCAATATCAGCTGAATACCTTTCTATAGCAACCAAAACCCTCAAGGTAAACATGTATTTTTATGTGATTTCAAGCTTGATTAACATGGTTTAAACTTAGAAATTAAGGTCTTGATTAGTTTTAAACATATTTAACCATCCAAAAAACATAAAAATTAACTAAAATCATGTTTTGATGTTAAACATGTATACAAAGCAGAAATATATAGATTTTTTGACCAAAAACACGGATTGGAACATGAATACGACATTTTTACGGTTCAAAAGTTCTATGGATGATTTATGCATGGTTTGATTTTATATGATATTTAGATACACTGAGTTTGTGACCCAAGACCTGGAGAGTCGTTAAAACCATCAAAATCTACCGAAAACCGACAAGGTATTACCGGTTAACTCGTTTAGGGGCTGTTTGTGCTTCCGTTGTGATGTGATTTTTTCAGGTTAAGAAACTTTTCAGGGACATTAGAGATCATATAAGTGATTCCTTGTTCAAATTTGGTAATTTTTCGATAAACGGGGAATATTTGGAGAAATTATTAGCGATTATTGGCGTTTATTTGGGAAAAATACTTAAACTTTTGAAAAAGTATGAAACTTATTTTGGAACCCATAAATGTTTTGGTAAGATCACTATTAAAGTTTGGGATGATTTGGAGATGTCTAAGTATTTTTTGTGAAATTGTGATTTAATCGAGTTTTAACAGCCGAAAAACACGCAAAAAAAGTATTTTGGCCAAAGAGTTAGATTCTGGATATTTTGAAGGAGCTATGTCATGGTATTTTGACAACTTGATAAAATTATCGGATTTTTCAGATGTTGTTTGGTATAAACGGGCTATTTATTACTTAACTATAAGACATTAAATGAATTTTTATAAATAGATATTTAATCATAAAAATTATGAAAATATTTTATAAAATTATCCATATTTTAGTTTATTATTACTAAATGTTTCATAATTTATATATAAGTGAATAATTAGTAATGATTAATCAAAAATTTAAATTATATTTGTTTTAACGAAGCCGACAGTTTTTTGTTAACGAACTGACTGGTATGTCAAAATATCAAAAGTGGTAAAATATCAAAATTTTGGATGAATTTGATAATAAGGAACTTTTTACGAGATTTCCGGACAATTCGGGTGTATTGTACGCGTTTTGTACAATTAAACCCGTATGAAAACGGAAACTAACCCTGTGATCAATCCAGATACCGAAACTTCAAAATTCTTTCATAAATCAAATCATTTTATCAATCAATATGTTTAATTAATTTTTTATGATCTTACCTAATCCCGAAACGCATAAACGATCAACTTGGTTAGGCTCGGAAAACGGTAAAATTGCGCAAAATCTGGTTTTGTATATGTCATAGTATACAAGGTCACAATCTAAGACTATGGTCATGTTTTGGGCCTAAAAAATATACCCAGACTAGTTATACAACCCAATTTAGCTTAAACACTGTACTTGTATTAACAATACGATACCGGTTATAGGATTCAAGCTATAATCGAGACACATTACTTACTGACACGTATTACCAGCTTGAACAACGCTACGGTGAGTTTCACGACCCCACTTTCTAAACTGTTTTACAAACTTTTGGGGAGGAAAGCATGTTTACATATACTTATATACTTGAAAACGTATGATGATCTGAATTATCTAAGTGCTAACACTTGAAAGGCCTCCCACACGAGTGATTAACAACGAGCCGAAGGCATGTGAATAGTACTATTGGTTTGACAAACCTAATTGATAGGGCCGGAGAGGGGTATGCCGGAACATGTTTATTATCAATTGCACACGACCATGTGAACTTTTGTAACATGTTATGTGGTGTTAAACATAGTACATACTTGAGGCAAATAGAGCCAATGTGGGCATAGGAAGTGCGTGGGCAGGAGAGGCCACGTAATGGGAATTAGTCGAGGATTCACTCATGGCTTAGTATAATTACTTCACGTATTTACAAAACATGAATACTATGATTTCGTATACTGGTTTTCGTTCGTATTTGTGAAACTTGAAACTCACAAACTAGACGTAGTTGACCCGTTTTAACATGTTTTTCAGGTGAACGCAAGTTGGAATGATTGCTACGTGTTCGGTGATAAAATCTGAATTTGAATCACTGTAGATAAATACGAGTATATATTAAAGAATAAACATCCAAGAGAACTGGTTATGTGTTTTCGCCTAGTTTGTAAACTTAGTACCTACCAATGTAATATGATGTAAATTAGTTTGTTAAATTTCTTTATAAACAATGTGGTTGATACCAGTATTATCTGTTACATTCCCATATTACTCTTCCGCAACTACCTATTTTGGGTGTGACAGAAGTTTGTATCAGAGCCATTGGTTATAAAGAATTAGGATGTCCCTTCGGATACCCTAATATAACCTTAGGCTCGATTAGCTCTGTGAATAAAATAATATTAAATAATATATGCCGATATTCTCAGGATGAACTCTAATGGGCAAGTGGGTTATTATGGTCGGGGACTTAATAACGGACTTCCTTATACGTGGGAATTCAAGAAGGAGTCGATAAAAATTCCAATAGGTAAAAATAGCAACATATGTGTATTAAATATAATAATAAATAAATATATATGTATGTAAATGATTATTTGTGCTTATGTTTATAAATACATGTATGTATTTTATTATGATTAATATAATTTAAAGATATTATTCTTATTACTAACCATTGTGTAGGAACATGTCGAGGTCTACCGATCATTTATCTATTGCGGTACCAGCATTACGTGAAGAGGAGGAGGACCCAAAAGAAGAAACTGGGGAGGAACCGGAGGAGGAGATGAGTGAGGGCTTAGGAGACGTTGTAGTGCCCCATGAAGTGCCAACCGACTAGCCTGATTTATCGGGAAATAGTTGCAATAGTTATCCTCCTAGGGTATTAGCTAGGCATGAGGTTGGAGCCACTAGTGCCTACCGGACCCCAGTGAGAGCCCCTACACCTCCAGTACCCCATGTTTCACCACCAACTCTTACACACAGAAACAACCAGACCGCTCGTATTTCCGTACACCCACCTGAGCGCACCCTATCCCCACCCCGTTCGACTTACCATAGGGGGGAGACGTCGTGCGTACAGGTCATCGAGATATATGTCCCTACCTGTGGTGTACCAATGTCAACCCATGAACCACCTCTCATGACTGACCCTGAGTGGTTAAGGGTGTTAACTGACCAAGTATTGGAACAAGCAATATCAATAAATAACCTTAATCAATTCAGACAAGAAACCCAGGAAGATGTTTGGTACCTACACCAAAATATGAGGGATGTGAGAAGAATGAATGTTGGCAACCGATGGCGAATGGAGCAGGTGGAATCTCAGTTATGGATTGATAAGACGATCATTGTAGCATTAATAGCGGTCCTTGCATGGTTGGTGTATCTAGTACGTATGGATAAGTGGAACATAGTATAATAGTTGGTTGCATATAGTCTTTTGATATCCCATGCAACATTTTTAGCCGCATGTTGAGCTGACTTGGGAATTGTTTGCAGTTTAGTACTATTACAAGCACTAGCCCTTATTGGGTTAAGTCAATATTTCACTTAGTGACAAATTTTGATACACATATTCAAGCGCTGGCCTATACTAGGTTAAGCCTATGCGCTAAATTTAGAGATGCATATCTACAGTAATAATTATGGCTAATACAAATGTGTTAATCTTTTAGCATAGTTACGTGTTTGTGAATCGTGATATTGTGCTTATTATGGTGAAACGGTATTAATTATTATATGTAATTGATTATTTTATAGAATGGCCCCGAAGAAAGCAAACCCTTTATCTGAGGCAAAAGTGGCCGCAACAATTGCTCGTCAACTACAAACAGTGATACAGACAATTGTAGCACAAGTCACTACAGGCATACGTGCCAACAATACTGTTAATGAACCAACGAGCACCACTACGGCCATACTAATATACCTCCGCCAAATACTAATGTGGCCCCGGGTGTTACTACCCCACTGACTATTGATTATATTATAAACACTAATAATACTCGTCCGACTGTTAATGTCATTGGGAACCCTGAAACCGTTTTGAACACCGATATTGTCACGAATCCAAACCCCGTACCGGTTATCAACACAACTGCTAATGATAAGACTCGACCAAATACCGGTAATAATCTTAATAATCCCGAACCCCCACGTCAGGATTATGCGTATAAACAATTCAAGTCGTGTAACCCGACTGAATTCAAAGGTATTGAGGGACCTAACGGATTAGTTAAATGGATTGAAAAGACCGAGTCCGTAGTAATTATTAGTGAATATCAACCAGACCGTATAGTCAAATTCGCTACTAGTATGTTTCTGGATCATGCTTTGTTGTGGTGGAACATAGTGGTTTAAATAAGGGGACAAGATGCTATAAACCGTATGTCATGGACCGAACTTAAAACTCTTTTGCTAGAGAATTTTTGCCCAAAAAGAGAAATTCAAAGGTTGGAACATGAATTGTGGAATTTGGAAATGAAGGGTGCTAACCATGTGGGATATACAAACCATTTTAAAGAAATTGTCTCGGTTAGTACCCTGGTAAGTTACTCCGGAAGCTAAATGTATTGAACGCTATATGTGGGGATTAACCCCCGCTGTGAGGAGCATAGTTAATTCAGTAGCCTACTCAACATTGGAAAGTGATGTATCTCAAGCTGGTGTTGTTACTTTTGATCTTATGAGAAGTGGTGTGATAAGGATGCTGGGGGAAACATCGAGTTTAAAACGATCTGATTATGGGACAAGGATGCAAGAGAACCCTCCAAATAAACGAGCCCGTCCGAATACCCGAAATTATGCCATGACCAGTTCTAACGTGAAACAAGAGGCTTATAAAGGGATGCTACCAAAGTGTGGGAAATGTAATTTTCATCATGCGGGTGATTGTAAACAAGTAGTTGGTCACAAGTGTGAAAGAACTGGACATTATGCCCCCAATTTTAGAACCCCCACCAATAATGTAAACCGACCACAACAACCGACCTAACTACCTCGACCTAAACCAACCCGACCACAACTCAATCAACAAACCCCACCTACTATGAACCTTCGTACCTGCTATGAATGTGGTAGTACGGAACACTATCGGAGATACTGCCCCAAGCTGAATCAGGGTGCAGTGAGAAGGCAGAACCAAGCACAAGAATCAACATCCAACGCAACTAGGGGACGCGCTTTTGTAATAGGATCAGGTGAAGCGCGTCATGATCCGAACGTGGTGATAGGTACATTCTTAGTTTCCGGTCAGTATGCTTCAGTTTTGTTTGATACGGGCGCCGGTCGAAGTTTCGTATCCTTTAACTTTTTACCCTTAGAAAATATGTTGGTTAGTGAGCTAACGAAACCATACACTATAGAACTCGTTAATGGTAAGTCGATACTTGTTAACCGAATAGTCCGAAACTGTTACCTTGTCCTGAATGACCACCCATTTCTTATTGATTTACAACCAATGGAATTAGGAAGTTTTGATGTTATAGTCGGTATGGACTTGCTATCGAAGTATAAAGCGGAGATTATTTGTAAGAATAAGACTGTCAGAATACCCCTTTCGAATGATGAGGCAATGACTGTTCAAGGTGAGAAATCAGGTACTGTACTGCCTCTTGTATCCCAACTTAAGGCATTAATGTATTTGCGCCAAGGTTGTACATTATACTTGGCTAGCGTAACAGTCAAGGATTCCGAAGAAAACCGAATAGAAGACATCCCAGTGGTACACGAGTATTCAGATGTATGTCACACCCCAACCTAAGGCGAAAATGTTGGAGCGTGAACTGATTGTCACAGCTCTCAAGGTACTAACATGAAATATTTAAGTGACAATATCTATTAATTGAATTCAATTATCACATAAATCAAATACAAACAAGTACATAATTCATACAACAATACAAATTTTATATTTCTTGATTAATATATTCTTCTAACAAGTCTTACTAACCTGCATTTAAATTTTACGATAACCTACATATGCGTATAAAATAGAATATTTGTCAACAACACATGTTGAGTGAGTAAAACACCAGTTTAAGACACAACAATAATAATATATAGTATATAAAGAAAGATGCAAACTGTTCATGTGAGAATAAACAATTAAGCCATATCACATAAACAATCAATAAAACAATCCATAAAGCAAGCAAACCATAAAGTAAGAGCTCAACCAATCCATATAAATGGACATTGGTTACCAAAGCAAGGACTAACCCACACCATAAAAATGGACATCGGTTGCCGAAGTATGCAAGTAGCATTCAAACAAAGCAAGAAAGCAAATAGCAAGTTAGGCATAAACCGATACACACACAAGGATTAACAGTTGCGGTTTTGAATACTAGATAATAGTTAAATATATAAGATACGCACATGTCCCCAAAAAGGTTTCAAAATAAGTAAAATAGGGGAGTGAAATACTCACATGGTCGAGAAAGCAAACAAGAGAAACAAAGATACGAAACGTCATGTCTTTCGAGATTGTCCAACGGAAATCCTAAGTATGAGTTATGACGATAAGTAACCATGAACGTAAAATACGAATGCTAATCAAAGACGTTCGAGATTCGATGAGGTTCGGTTGATTGGACAGAATGTTTATTTATTAAACTCGTTAATTGTAAACGTCTTCTTTGATTATTTAGTTACATAATTATATAATAAACTCTTGAACCAAACAGTACTTCATACTTATATTATACATTTCAAATGTTTATCTTTAATCTAAAAATAGATTTAACGTATTTATATATATTTATTATTAATAAAAATTTCTCGTATATTATTATTGTAGATAACGAATAATAAATAGCTATACTTAAATAAAATATGAACTTTTATAAAATACTTGTAATTATATTTTTAATACACTAATTAACAAAATAATAAGAATTATATATATTTTAGATTAAAACATTATTAAAATCGGTTTTTATGCTTTAATACAAATTCATATATTTATATATATATATATATATATATATATATATATATAATTTTTAATAAGGATTCGAAAAAAATGATTAGTTAACATGTCGGTCTTTAAGAAAATACTAAACAAATATTATATTCATAATATTATTAATATTAATTCAGCTTATTATATGAGTTAACATCCTAATTAAATGGAAATTAAACAAAAATAACGATAAAACACGGGCTGTGGGGTTCGAACCCGAGACCCCCAGCCACCAAAGTTTTAACAGTCTCACCCTAGCCTTCTAGGCTTGGGGTATTGGATGATTAAATCTTGCAGAACAACGATTTTAAGCACACAGACTAGAACCTAGTTAATAACAAGAACCCTAACAAATCAAATTGTTAAATCCAATCCATGTGTATTTAATTACTGTTAGGGTTAATGTTAAACGAACTAATACGAACCTGTTGCAATGATTAATTACCCGTAAATGTGTTTGATTGGTGATGAACGACGAACGCTTAGTCAAGGCCAAACGCGCGTAAGAATACAATCCATGAAAGTAGTAATGTTGTATTAGCTTAGGGGTTCGATTTGCGATTGTAAGAAGATAGTGCAGCCAATATTAATTGATTTATAATGTTCGATATATCTGTATTCATTGACGGGTTAGGACGGTTTATACATATAATCGATACACGTTATACCGGATCTTGTTTCCTAATTAATTAAATCGGTTGGGCCGAATTAAGGAAGAAATATCACGTTTTGAAACAACTACCATGTTAATTTGCGAGAATTGAGGTGCAAGACACGATTAGGGCAAATGGGTTTGGTAAACGGGTCGGGTAGATGGGTTTGGTAAGTGGGTAAAAGGGTTAAATGGTTATAAAAATCAAAATTTTATAATTTAGTCCTTACAGATTCAAGAGGGAATCATAGCTGGGTAAAAGTTTAAGTTTAGGTTAATTTTGCCAAAATATGAAAGTTATAAATATGTTTTAAATATTTAATTAAATAATAATTTACTAATAATTAATCTTCTCGATAAATGCGATAAAAATAACCGTACATCAAAATAGATCGGGTATTTAATTAAAATAAAATTTTGAATTTTCCGAGTTGTCACAGTCTCCCCTACTTTAGGGAATTTTGTCTCAAAATTAAAGGATACTATAACAAAACCATTAAAGATCGAGGAAAGGAAAATTTTTAAATAAAATTTTAAAATTAATCATAATACAAAACTTCGAATAGTCATAACAACGCTGCAAACGAAAATCCGATAAGGGCACTTATATATAGGATGTACTGGCGGCGAATCCACCATGTCCTTATCATATTTGCATTTGTTCCGGTATCCCAACTACCTTCGATTCTATATTATGACACACAATCTTATGCATCATGATTTCCATGCGAGGACTTCGATAATTATGTCCCCAACCATAATTATTTAGATCGTCGGATGGTCCACATAATTCTTCTTATCGTGTGGGTTTACAAAAACGTTTGATAATATAATTTTAAGGATAGAAATCCTTTAGGGAAAGGAGGTTTAACTGAGATGTCTTTAAATAGACAAAACTTTATAGTGTGGTTATTTAAAATGGGGAATTTATAAAACTATCCTTCGATAATTTTATACCTTACTTGAGGGGCATAATAATAGAAAATCTAAATTTAATAATTTATAAAAACGTTAATCCAGTTTATTAAAGAGTCGGTACGAAATAGGAATCAGATTAAATAAGATAGAATACTATGAGCAGCAAGGTCTTCCAGTAGCTTGAATCTTCAGTCGCGCGTGACTTGAAACTTTGAATCTTGAGCATCTAGAGTGATTTGATCCATAAGAGTTTGGGCAGTCGAGGTAGATTGATTAGGCACGGAAATTTGAGGGCACATATCACGAGAAGGATTAGAGTCTCCTGAATGATAGCAAGCACAAGTGGTAAAGGCATCAGGTTGAGCACAAGGGGTAGACTATCGCGGAACAACTTGTGCATTAGCATGTGTAGGGAAAGTATTTGCATGGATGATTGAAGCGGTTACACGGGTTTCAGAAATGACATGAGGATTGAGTCGAATGATGGAAGTTACTAGTAGAGCATAACAAGTGAATACCGATGGAGAGTTTCTTGTTTGGAATACTTTGATTTTGTCGAGGTTGATAATTGATTTGATTAACAGCATAGCTTTTATAATTAGACTTGCGCTTGTTGTTGTTGTTGTTGTCTCGAGGATGACTAGGGGTAAACGAATTAAAATTCTAATCAAGGTAATTAATGAACAAGTTTGAATTGGTGGTATTAATGTTTTGAATTTGAGTTTATATTTTAGAGGTTGCAGCAATTAACTCATTGGATATACACGCGTTGATCAAGAGAACGAGACGATTGATGTCGAGGACGACAGTGATTTCTTAGATGAGACATTTTTGAGGACCAAAAATAAAGACTTATAAGATGAAGGATAAGTTGAGGAAATCATTTAAATAATATAAGTTTAATTGTTTTATAATAACTCTGCTTTTAAGAAATGGAGGATTCGTGCCGTATCATGAGGAATAAAGATAAAAGTTTATAAGGTAATGAGTATATGTAAATTGTTTTTATAGATGATGTAGTCAATATGATTAAAGTGTGATGACTACGCGAGGAGATAAGTCAGTTTAAAATTTTAGATTTTTATTCAAATAAGTTTACAATAAACTAACGAAATATAAATTGTGGATGTTGGCCTCCCATGAGCTTTCCATGGCCATTTGAATGGCCCAATGAACTAACGAATAAAATAACTGAGTTGGACAGCCCATGAATGTCACATGGCAATTTGATTATCCCAACTAATTAACGAAATAACAATGCAATGACGTTTGTCGGTCCGATGAGCGTTATATGGCATTTTAACCGACCAAACTAAATAACGAATAAACGAGAGAAAAATATGACTAGCCGGAGTATCTTGTGAACCACCACGTTGACCACTCTAACAAAAAAATGAAAAAAAAAAGTTAAGAAATAGATAGTAGGAGTGCCCATGGGTTCCATGGATTTTTCACCAAACTAACAATTTAAATAACGGAACACAATAATCGGGAAAATCGAGTTTAGCCATGAACCACCGTGAATTTGGTTTAAAAAAAAAACAACCTAAGGTGTCGGGCGTATGACAGTTGTGTTCCTCTTTGGCCGAGAGGAACTTGTCATACTACCTAGCCTTAACTTGAAGGAGCAAAAACAAAAGTAGGGAATTCTTAAGGAATTTCCCAAAAATAAAAGGCAATATACGTTGATTTAAAATATTTACGAAAAATTTTCTTTGAATGTTGAGGCATAGCCTCGGAGTTGTGTGAGTGTGCATAACAATACAACAACAATAATTATTATTTAAACAGTTAAATAAGTACTTAATCTAGCAAGCAATTACGTAAGCTGTAAACAATCAAATAAAACACATCAGGAAAACAAATAAGCACGTATGGGGCTCCTAAGCATGTTATTAGGGCACCACTAACGACCTATCTTAAACCTTTGGCTCTGATACCAATCTATCACACCCCAACATAAGGCGGAAATGTCGGGGCGTGAACTAATTGTCACAGCTCTCAAGGTACTAACATGAAATATTTAAGTGACAATATCTATTAATTGAATTCAATTATCACATAAATCAAATACAAACAAGTACATAATTCATACAACAATACAAATTTTATATTTATTGATTAATATATTCTTCTAACTAAATTCTTCACTAAGTCTTCACTAACCTGCATTAAATTTTATGATAACCTGCTTATGCGTATAAAATAGAATATTTGTCAACAACACATGTTGAGTGAGTAAAACACCAGTTTAAGACACAACAATAATAATATATAGTATATAAAGAAAGATACAAACTGTTCCTGTGAGAATAAACAGTTAAGCCATATCACATAAACAATCAATGAAACAATCCATAAAGCAAGCAAACCATAAAGAAAGGGCTCAACCAATCCATATAAATGGACATTGGTTACCAAAGCAAGGACTAAACAACACCATAAAAATGGACATCGGTTGCCGAAGTAAACAAGTAGCATTCAAACAAAGCAAGTAAGCAAATAGCAAGTTAGGCATAAACCGATACACACACAAGGATTAACAGTTGTGGTTTTGAATACTAGATAATAGTTAAATATATAAGATACGCACATGTCCCCAAAAAGGTTTAAAAATAAGTAAAATAGTGGACTTAAATACTCACCTGGTCGAGAAAGCAAACAAGATAAATAAAGATACGAAACGTCATGTCTTTCGAGATTGTCCAACGAAAATCCTAAGTATGAGTTATGACGATAAGTAACCATGAACATAAAATACGAATGCTAATCAAAGACGTTCGAGATTCGATGAGGTTCGGTTGATTGGACAGAATGTTTATTTATTAAACTCGTTAATTGTAAACGTCCTTCTTTGATTATTTAGTTACATAATTATATAATAAACTCTTGAACCAAACAGTACTTCATACTTATATTATACATTTCAAATGTTTATCTTTAATCTAAAAATAGATTTAACGTATTTATATATATTTATTATTAATAACAATTTCTCGTATATTATTATTGTAGATAATGAATAATAAATAGCAATACTTAAATAAAATATGAACTTTTATAAAATACTTGTAATTATATTTTTAATACACTAATTAACAAAATTATAAGAATTATATATATTTTAGATTAAAACATTATTAAAATCAGTTTTTATACTTGATACAAATTCATATATATATATATATATACATATATATACATATATATATATATATATATATATATATATATATATATATATATGTATACTTTTTAATAAGGATTCGAAAAAAATGATTAGTTAGCATGTCGGTTGTTAAGAAAATACTAAACAATTATTATATCATTAATATTATTAATATTAATTGAACTTATTATATGAGTTAGCATCCTAATTAAATGGAAATTAAACAAAAATAACCATAAAACATGGGCTGCGGGGTTCATACCCCGAGACCCCCAGCCACCAAAGTTTTAACAGTCTCACCCTAACCATCTGGGCTAGGGGTGTTGGATGATTAAATCTTGCAGAACAACGATTTTAAGCACACAGACTAGAACCTAGTTAATAACAAGAACCCTAACAAATAAAATTGTTAAATCCAATCCATGTGTATTTAATTACTGTTAGGGTTAATGTTAATCGAACTAATACGAACCTGTTGCAATGATTAATTACCCGCAAATGTGTTTGATTGGTGGTGAACGACGAACGCTTAGTCAAGGCCAAACGCGCGTAAGAACACAATCCATGTAAGCAGTAATGTTGTAATTAGCTTAGGGGTTCGATTTGCGATCGTAAGAAGATAGTTGATTATATATATATATATATATATGAATTTGTTTCAAGTATAAAAACTGATTTTAATAATGTTTTAATCTTCTCGTAAGAACACAATCCAAGATTAATTGATTTATAATGTTCGATATATCTGTGTTCATTGACGGGTTAGGACGGTTTATACATATAATAGATACACGTTATACTGGATCTTGTTTCCTAATTAATTAAGTCTGTTGGGCCGAATTAAGGAAGAAATATCATGTTTTGAAAGAATTACCATGTTAATTTGCGAGAATTGAGGTGCAAGACACGATTAGGGAAAATGGGTTTGGTAAACGGGTCGGGTAGATGGGTTTGGTAAGTGGGTAAAAGGGTTAAATGGTTATATAGATCACAATTTTATAATTTAGCCCATACAGATTGAAGAGGGAATCATAGCTGGGTAAAAGTTTAAGTTTAGGTTAATTTTGCCAAAATATGAAAGTTATAAATATGTTTTATATAATTAATAAAATAATAATATAATAATAATTAATCTTCTCGATAAATGGGATAAAAATAACCCGGACGTCAAAATAGATCGGGTATTTAATTAAAATAAAATTTTGAAATTTCCAAGTTGTAACAATGTATTTCCTAATGAGTTGCCTGGTTTACCATCGACCCGACAAGTTGAATTCCCTATTGACCTGATACAGGGAGCAGGCCCCATTGCTAAGGCACCCTACTGACTTGCACCTTCCGACATGCAAGAACTGTCCAACCAATTTCAAGAGTTACTAGACAGCGGATTTATCCGACCAAGTTATTCACCATGGGGAGCACCGGTGTTATTTGTGAAAAAGAAAGACGGAAGTTTTCAAATGTGTATTGACTAACGGGAATTGAATAAAGTGGCTATAAAGAATAGATACCCCTTACCTCGAATTGATTACTTGTTTGATCAGCTCCAGGGTGTGAAGTACTTTTCGAAAATTTATCTCAGATCGGGTTATCATCAAGTAAGAATTCAGGAAGAAGATATCCCAAAAACAGCCTTCCGAACTCGGTATGGTCACATTGAATTTTTAGTTATGCCGTTTGGGTTGACCTATGGATCTCATGAATCGGGTTTGCAAACCTTACCTTGATAAATTCATGATAGTGTTTAACAACGACATTTTGATATATTCGAAAAGTAAAGAGGAACACGAACAACATCTTCGGGTAATCTTGGAACTATTGAGGCAAGAAAAGTTATACGCTAAGTTTTCCAAATGTGAATTCTGGTTACAAGAAGTATAATTTTTAGGACACATTGTGAATCAACAAGGAATCCAAGTAGACCCCGGTAAAATTGAGGCCATTAAGAACTGGCAAGTACCTAAATCACCAAAAGAAATTCACCAATTTTTGGGACTAGCCGGGTATTACCGATGATTTATTGAAAACTTTTCAAGTATTGCCTAACCTTTAACCCTCCTAACCCAAAAAGATCGAATGTATGACTGGGGAGAAGAACAAGAAATGGCCTTTCAAACCTTAAAATATAAGTTATGTGAAGCTCCAATATTAAGTCTTCTAGATGGAACTGCGGAATTGATGGTCTATTATGACGCGTCTCGAAAAGGTTTGGGATGCGTACTGATGCAACGAAATAACTAATAGCGTATGCCTCCCAACAATTAAAAGTACATGAGAAGAATTATACAACCCACGACTTGGAATTGGGAGTAGTTATTTTTGCATTGAAATTTTGGAGACACTACTTGTACGGCACCAAATGTACCGTCTGTACTGATCACAAAAGCCTACAACACATATTTGATCAAAAGGAGCTGAATATGGTATAACTGTTAAATGATTATGATTATGAAATTAAATACCATCCGGGTAAGGCCAATATAGTAGCTGATGCTTTAAGCCAAAAGGACAAAGTTAAACCGTTGAGGGTATGAGCACTTAGAATGATTGTCCAAAGTAGCCTAATCGAACAAGTTCGTGTTACACAAGACGAAGGATTAAAAGCAGATCAGTTAGAAAAAGAAGAACTACATGGGAATGAAAAGAATTTTGAGAAGAAAATTGATGAAATATATTACTACAAAAACCGAGTCTGGATTCCAACGCTTCATAAACTTCGCGAACTGATTCTTGATGAATCACACAAATCCAAATATTCTATTTATCTAAGTACTGACAAGATGTATAAAGGTTTTAAAGAATTCTATTGATGGCGTGGCATGAAAAAGGATATAGCATTGTATTTATGGAAATGTGCAACCTGTGCAAGGGTTAAGGCTGAATACCAAAAACCTTCGGCAATGTTACAACAACCCGAAATACCTCAATGGAAATGGGAACAAATCACCATGGACTTTGTAACACACCTTCCCAAAACTTACCGAGGACACAATGCAATTTGGGTAATAGTAGACCGATTGACCAAATCCACTCATTTCATTCCAATCCATAACAACTACACTACCGAGAAACTCGCCCAAATTTACATTAATGAAATTTTATCTCGACACGGAGTACCTCTTTCAATTATTTCAGATCGAGACAGCCAGTTTACTTCACATTTCTGGCAAGCAGTTCAAGAAGCTCCGGGAATCCGAATAGATCTGAGTACTGCTTACCATCCCCAAACTGATGGCCAATCCGAGAGAACTATTCAAACCTTAGAAGATTTACTTCGTGCTTGTGTACTAGATTAAAAAGGCACCTCCTGAGCATTGAGTTTTCTTACAATAACAATTACCACAATAGTATACTAGCAACTCCTTATGAAGCATTATGCGGGCGAAAATGTAGATCGCCACTTTGTTGGACATAAGTGGGTGATACTCAAATTACCATATCCGATATAATTCAAGAAACCACTGGTAAGATTCACGAGATTATTTTAAATTAAAAGCTGCCAGTGACCGACAAATAGATACGCCGATGTTCGCAGAAAATCGTTATCTTTTGATATAGGCGACAAGGTGTTTTTAAAAGTATCACCATGGAATGGTGTTATAAGGTTTGGAAAGACCGGTACGTTATCCCCGAGATACATTGGACCTATCGAGATTAGTGAAAAAATTGGTCCCGTAGCCTACCGATTGAAATTACCCTTAGAACTGAGCACCATTCACGATGTGTTTCATGTATCGAATCTTAAAAAGTGTCTGACAAATGAAACGACAATAGTACCACTGGAAGATGTTCAAATCAATGAAGAGCTCAACTTCGTAGAGGAAACGGTAGAAATTTTGGATGGGAAAAACCAAACAATTACGACACAATAAAATTTCATTGGTAAAAGTTTGGAGGGATTCAAAACAAGGACCCGAATTTACTTGGTAACGGAAGAACGAATTCCGAAGATATACCCACCCCTATTCCCTATAAAGAAAACCATTGACACATCAAATTTCTGGGATGAAATTTCTTAACAGGGGGAGAATGTGACATTCGTGACAAAACGAGGTATACCTTATTCATTACGTAGCAAGTAAACGATAAATCGGTTAATTCGTAGCGACTAAACGAGTAACCGAACGATACTGATTATGGCCTGTATATATACTAAGGGGTCATATATGAGTTATATATATATATATATATTATAGTTACTAACATATTGAAATTTAGGCCCCGGTACGTTTAAAACATTTAAACGAAAAAGGTTTCGTTTATTGATACGCTATGAGTTTAAACGCAATCGTTAACATCAAACCTAGCATTATAGCATCCGTCAAGCTGAAAAAGATTTATAAAACACTTATATGACATGTTCCAAGAAATCCGTGAAAATATTTTGGGTTTTTAAAACATTTTAATATGTTTTTATTATTTTGCAAAAAGGAGTCAAAAAAAGAACGTTTTCGTGCTATTTCTCGCACCCGATTTAATTTTCTAGCGAAAAACCGAACCCGAACTAAATTTTGGATTGAGACTAAAACATGGCACGAAAACCAATACAAATTGGACTAGAGAGGAGTCCCAAATGGGGCCCAAGACTTGCGTATGACAAGTTGGAAACCCCCCCCCCCCCCCCTTTGTTTTTAGCATCATGTATATAGTTAAATACTTTGATATTTATTCATACCAACTCAAACAAGATCAAGATCAGCAGAATACCTTTCTCTAGAAACCAATACCCTCAAGGTAAACATCTATTTTTATGTGATTTCAAGCTTGATTAACATGGTTTAAACTTAGAAATTAAGGTCTTGATTAGTTTTAAAAATGTTTAACCATCCAAAAACCATAAAAATCAACTAATATCATGTTTTGATGTTAAACATGTATACAAAGCAGAAACATATAGATTTTTGACCAAAAAAACAGATTGGAACATGAATACGACGTTTTTACGGTTCAAAAGTTCGGTTTGATATCTAGATACACTCAATTTCAGACCCAAGAGTTGGAGAGTCGTTAGAACCATCAAAATCTACCGAAAACCGATAAGGTATTACCTCATTTAGGGGCTGTTTGTGCTTCGATTGTGACGTGATATTTTTCAGGTTAAGAAACATAGCAGGGACATTAGGGATCACATCAGTGAGTCCCTGTTCAAATTTGGCAATATTTCGATAAAAGGAGAATATTTGGCGAATTTATTACCGATTATTGGCCAAAGAGTTAGATTATGTCCAAAGAGTTAGATTCTGGAGATTTTGCAGGAGCTATGCCATGGTATTGTGACCACTTGAAAAAATTATCGGATTTTTCGGATGTCGTTTGGTATAAACGGGCTATTTATTACTTAATTAAAAGACATTAAAGGAATTTTTATATATAGATATTTAATCATAAACATTCTAAAGATATTTTTATTAAACTCTCCATAGTTTAATATATTTTTACAAAAAGTTACATAATTTATATATAAGTACATAATGAGTTATGATTAATCAAAAATTTAAATTTTATTTGTTTTAACGAAACCGGTAGTTTTGTGTTTAACGAATTGATTGGTATGTCAAAATATCAAAAGTGGTCAAATATCATAATTTTGGATGAATTTGATAATAACGAACTTTTTACAAGATTTCCGTACAATTTGGGTGTATTGTACGCGTTTTGTGCAATCAAACCCGTATGAAAACAGAAACGAACCCTGCGATCAATCCAGATACCGACACATCAAAATTCTTTCATAAATAGAATCGTTTTATCAATAAATATGTTTACTTAAGTTTGTGTAATCTTGCCTAATCCCGAAACGCATAAACGATCAACTTGGCCAGGCTTGAAAAACGATAAAACTGAGCGAAATCTGGTTTTGAACATTTCATAGTATACAACGTCACAATCTAAGACTATGATCATGTTCTGGGCCTAACAACTATACCCAGACTAGTTATACAGCCCAATTTAGCTTAAACACTGTACCAGTACTAACAGTAGGATACCGGTTATAGGATTCAAGTTATAATCGAGACATATTACTTACTGAAAAGTATTACCAGCTTGAATTTCGCTAAGGTGAGTTTCACGACCCCACTTTCTAAACTGTTTTACGAACTTTTGGGGTGGAAAGCATGTTTACATATACTTATATACTTAAAAACGTGTGAAGATGTGAATTATATAAGTGCTACAACTTGAAAGGCCTCCCACACGAGTGATTTACTACGAGCCAAAGGCATGTGAATAGTACTATTGGTTTGACAAACCCAATTGACAGGGCCGGAGGGGTATGCCGGAACATGTTTATTATCAATTTTACATGACCATGCGAACTTTTGTAACATGCTATGTGGTGTTAGACATAATACATACTTGAGACAAATAGAGTCAATGTGGGCATAGAAAGTGCGTGGGCATGAGAGGCCACGTAATGGGAACTGGTCGATGTATAATTACATCATGTATTTACAAAACATGAATACAATGTTTCGTATACTGGCTTTCGTTCGTACTTGCGAAACTTGAAATCACCAACTACACGTAGTTTACCCGTTTTAACATGCTTTTCAGGGGAACCCAAGTTGGAATGATTGCTATGTGCTCGGTGCTAAAATATGAAGTTGAATCACTATAGATAGATACGACTATATATTAAAGAATAAGCATCCAAGAGAACTGGTTATGTGTTTTCGCCTAGTTTGTAAACTTAGTACCTACCAATGTAATATGATGTAAATTAGTTTGTTAAATTTTTTTATAAACAATGTGGTTGATACCAGTATTATCTGTTATATTCCCGTATTACGCTTCCGCAACTACCTAGTCGGGGTGTGACATTTTGTCCATCACTTAACACATTACCCATAAGTATTCTTGACCACTCAATCCCATTATGTGCTATCATTACCTTTAACTTACTTGGTTTTGCTAAGTCAACAACCTTTGGTTTCTCCTTAGACTCATTGGTATTATACTCATGTTGTTGGAGTTTGTATATTGAGTCCTTTGACTAGGAGAATACTCTATCTTTGGCTTATCAGATTCTTTAGCCAAATGTCCTTACTCTTGATCATTGTAACATTTCACCATCAACTGATCAAAACCAATTCTCTTACTCATGGTTGGAAAGTCTTGCCTAGTTCTCTACATGGCTTCTTGATCTTTCGGACTATCATAGCCAAATTCCATTTCAAATCCATTAACTGAAAATTATCGGGATTTGTCTAATCACAATCCTCAAGGCGTATCACAATTTGCAACTTTGCTTGCCACTGATTGTTTCATATGAAGACGTAAAAGGCCCCATTAAAGCTAAATGTTATTCTCTTTCATTCATGGTTACATTAGGTGTTGTGATATGAGGAACTAAACCAACAAACAAAAAAGATGAACTAGAAAACATATGAGGTTCAGGATTACCTTCTTGAGGAGGATCCTCATGATTTGCTTGAGTATAAAAGGATGTAATTGGAGTAAAGGTACTCTTACTCGCAAGATACCCATCATACAAAGTAGGATCTTGATTACCCTTGGATGAACCTTGACACTTCAATTCAAACTCTCTCTCCTCCAATTTTTGAACAAAATCCGTGCTAGTGAGCCCTGGATTCTTGAAATAACCATTTTCAGTAAGAACCATCAAATATGTTGAATATGAATTAGAAAAAGCATTCTTTAAAGTATCAGTTTTATCTCTATCATCCAGATTTATCTCAAATTTGATTAACTCAGCCATAAAGTGGCAAAACATTGTTAACAAATCTCTAGAGGTTACTTAAGGTAAGAGATAAATGTTTTGGAACTGAAACTTCAATATGGACTTCTTACTTTCCTGTGTATTACCCATGCTCCTTAATTTAAAGCTAGATACAATGGAGCAGCCTGTTTGATAAGGTTGAGTTGACGGATTTTCCATTAGTTGTCATTTGAGCAATGGGGTTTTCCATTTGATCAGAACCAAGAGAATCAACAAGCAATCTTAAATAGGTGTGATCTAAGCTTTGAAAACATTTTGGGTTAACTGCTTCCAAATGAGCTTTAAATGTTAAACCAATCTAGGAAAATCACAAGGATTGTTAAAATTCAGTTCCTTAGCATGAGAACCAATCTTAGTATCATAATTCAATATTTGTTGCACGCTTGCGTTAAATTTAGTGTATTTAGCCATTTTCAACAGTTTTAGGGTTCAATATGTCAAAAATTGAAAGTTAAGGGATGAAATTTGGATATTGTGGAAACAGTGATAGCGAATGAAAATCTGAGATTAACGAATGAAATTTTAACTGTAAGAATTAGACTAATGAATGAAAACAATGATGAATGAGACCTTTGATGGTGAATAAAAAATGATTAAAGTGAATACGAGTGGACACTATAGCGAATGTGGTTTAACAAATGAATGGACGAATTAACATGTAATGAACGATTTAACAGTAACAAATAGGTTGTTAAAACGGTTACAACAACCTCTTAACTTCTTAGCCAATGAGTTCAATAAGGATAGCGAATGAATTCATCCATAATCTAGAAATTAGTGAATGGATTCGTCATACTCATCCACAAACCTAGATTCGTTACCAAATCAAGACTTTACCTATTCACAACAAACGGCAACCACACAACTCGCAATACCAAATCCAAACGATTCCAAACTTATGACGTACACATTCGGTAAAAATTCACCTAAAATTAGTCAATTTCTTAACCAATTTTGACCATCAAAAGTTAAAAAACAATGTTTGAACCATTGGTTGTTCCCACTTAATCAAATTCAATCCAATTGATTAAATTAATACAATTAAACCAGCGTGGATCAATTACATATGATAACGAAGAATTTTTAATTCAATTCATTATTTATTATCATCTGAAATAGCTTTAATTGGTCAATTTGAGGTACGTAAACAGTCCAATAACAAATCGTTCAAATCGTTAACATTTAGATCTCGAAACACTTTCAATTATCCTAAAATAAGCTCAAAACACAATCAATCCGACTCCATGGCTTTGATACCACTTGATAATCCATGACAGATTCATAATGTTCGATCAAGTATTTGATATAATTGTGTGAATACTCAATTAGGTTAATTGTGGGTCAGTGCGCGTACCGAGAGAGAATTTTGATAGAGTAACGCAGCAAGTTGGATAATAATAATAATGACTGGTTAATTTAGAATAAATAGGTGATGGCTCATTAATTATACATCACATACTGAATTTGCATCCCATTCGCTATGCCATTCACTATACAACCATAGAGAATGGTCTTTCATACTTTATTTCGTTACATTCGTTAACAATCCTAACTAATGAAAACCAAAACTATCATTCGCCATATAGGCATATAAAATGAGCTTACATATTTACCAAAACTACCCTTATAGATTAGATCTATTTTCAAATATGTCTAAAAAATACCGAGACGTACAAAGATGTATCAAGAATGGGTTTCTTATTTTTATGATGGAGTTGGTTTCATTGAGCATTTGTTTGTTGTTAATTTTGGTTCTGGTTATAAAGTTGATTCTGATTGACTTATCCTTTTTTGTTGAATTATCTTGGCAAATTGCAATAGCTTCCAAAAACACCAGGTTGTTGACAGTTGTAACAGATGGCTCTAGACTTGTCAAATTGAATCCTATCATCTGGTCTTGCAAAACTTGTCTTCCCTGTTTTGTTGTAGAACCTCTTTGTCCTAAATGCTAACATTGCGGCTTTACACTTGATGTCCGTGTCTTCAATATCATCAATGTCAATTTGTTTTAAATCTTCTTGAATAATATTGGTATGAATTACATTCATGGAAACAAATGCATTATAGGACTCAATGAACATGGGGAAAAGTGCTTGATATTCACTGCTCTGAGGTGTAGGACTTGAAATGATGGAGCTAGACCACTCATAACAGATGCATAAGTAATATCTTCAATCATTTGAACATTGAAACTTAGCTGATCCATTTGGCTTGTAGAAGGTGCAGAAGCAATAGGATAAATCTTTGGTTATTCCACAAATCAGCAGGTTCTTCAATGATTGGTATTTGTTGATATCACAGACTCAATTTCCCAGTTGGTGCAATGAGTGCATTTGTAACAAGAAAATTGGGTTTGTCTTCCTTGATCATATGATCGTCTATCTTTTCAATCTCAAAAACTAGCAAAACTGCAATTACAACATCTAACTTCATTGTTGGTAAGTTAGTCTTCTCTTTGATAAACTTCGAAGTTGTATACCACTCACCAGACAAAGAAGACAACCCATTTCTTATTTAGATCATTATTAGTTATCTGAAGATTTGTTGTTCTAATTTCATAGAGAATAACCACAAACCTCTTCAGCACAGAGTTAAGCCCTTCACTTGGCTTGAACTTGAACCTATTAATTTGTTGTTTCATTCTATCTTTCTTGATTTCCTTTAGTTTACAATTTCCTTCAAACATGTTTATCACGACATCATGCATTGTCTTTGCAGATGTGTGATGTTGAACTCTTGTTAAAATTTCCCATGACAACAAAAGATTTACCATTGCAATAGCCTTATCATCTCTTCTTCTCATGGTCCTCTCTACAACTTGATTTGCATTCTAACTAGTAGCAGCAATGTAAGGGCCTTCCTTCATTGAAAACCACACATTCGGAGCATTGTAATTAAAAGCAGGTTCAAACATAACTTTCCATTTGATATAAATTGACTATCCAATTAATCTAGGAATGTTGTTAGTAGACACTTGCAAATCCGAATCCAGTTTTTTTAGTAAATTTTTTATAAAAGTTAAGAAAATATTTTTTTTTGTTTTTTTGATATTAAATGACTGATATTAAACTAAAAAATGCTAATATCTCAAAAATATTACTTGAATTTACTCAAAATCTGTATATCTAGATAGAGAAGCCAGATCTACGTCAAACTGAAATTTCAAATGGATTTCAACAAAGATCTCAAGCAAATAATAATCAAACATAGTGCATATCTAGAATCAAAGCACTTTTAAACCTCAATCTTTGTGGATCTCAAGCAAAAATAACGAAAACAACTAAGGTGACGTCACTCTCCAATGGAACAGTGCTCAACTAACGTCAATTATTCAAAAACTCAACTCAAAAATTACAAATCCAAAGTCGAAATACTAATTTAGCAGCTTAATGGTCTTCAACGAGCTCTTCCAGCTCTGATACCACTTGTCAAGACTGTTTGTCTCGTGATGGCGAATATATCAGAAAATAGAACACAAAACAAGATCAAGAATCTTGGCTCTATTTTTAAGTAATTCCTCAAATTGGTATATTATCGATACTTGCTTGTTAGAGATCTCAATTTTTAATTCATGATTACTCTTGGTTAAAGCATTTATTTTATCTTCGTACTCTTTCTCATATTCAAGCATTACCCAAAAATTATATCTTGTCATACCAAGATCAATAACTAAAGTTTCATTGTGAGCACAAATCTTTTCAACTTTAGCCAAACACGCATCACAGTGAACACATATAACTACATCAAAATCATCACTATTTTTTGAGCATGTGCTAATAGAATCATAGGAAGAAACAGAAGAGGTAGAACTATCCTCTTCAATCTTGGACATACAAGCAAACATTTCCTTGTGATCTTCACATGAAACTTCTAAATCAGACTTAGATTCCTCAATCACCACATGCTTATTCTTCAAGTCATCAACCACACTTTCATCATCCTTAGGAATCATAGCCAAATAAGAATCTTCTCGACTTATTCTTCTTAGGCCCGCTCTTAAAGTACCATACCCTTTGATTTATTCTTCTTAGGCCTCTCCATGTATTTCTTAGGCATCTCCTTTGACTTATTGTTGTTATACTTCTTTGTTGAGTTTCTATCTTGAGTTTTGTTTCTTTGAGAATACGCTCGCCTTGGTTTATCATATTATTTAGCAAAATGACTAAACTCATCACAATTATACAACTTGACTTTCATCTTATCAAACCCAATTATCTAACTCATGACAGGGAGATCATTTCCAGTCCTTTGCATAAACCTATTGATCTTTCTCATAATCATTGCCATATTTCATTTCAAGTCTATCAATTCCAGATCATCTGGGTTTGATTGGTCGTAGTCCTCATCAGTAAAATCAAAACTGAAAACTTTACTTCCGACCAACTGTTCATAACAAGACATGAATGCTCATATAAACGCAAAATGTTGTTATTCCTCCTTAAGGGTTACAATTGGTTGAGATGGAGGAGGAACTAAGCTTTGACTAGCAGGACTTTGACTTGAAAAGAATTGTGTTTAAGAAAATGCTTCTGTTGGAGGAACCACATGATTTGATTTAGTATTGAAAGCAATGACTGGTGTAATTGTGCTCTTGCTAGTTGGATTAGAACCACCATATAAGGAAGAATCTTGATTGGACTTAGATAAACGTTGGCACTTTAACTCATACTCTCTTTTCTCCAATTTCTCACCAATATCCATGCATTTAAGATTTGGATATTTGAAATAACCATTTTCAATCGAAACTAGCACATAAGTTAATAAGAACTTGGAAGAGAATCTTTGAACGTGTCAATCCGATCAGTTGTGCAAATCAAATCGATTCAACTCAGTTAACAAGTGACAATATCTTATCAACATCCCTCCAACAGTCTTGTTTGGCATGATGGTGAAGTTCTTATGCATTTTAGCATAGACTTCTTGCTTTCTTGAGTGTTTTCCAACTTCTAGCTTGTAAAGCGGCATACAAAGTTGCTGAGATTGTAATATGGCTGAATTGATGAAGGATGTTTTAAGGTAAAAGCCTGGTCAATGTGGAGTATGTCTTGACTTCAAGATCATACTTTTTCTTTTCAATAGTGTTCATCACATCAGGACTCTTTGGAACATGACCAATACCATAAACATCTGAAGCCAGTCTCACATACTTGTTTTCCATCAAGTTTAAATAGTTTGGATCAATCGCACCCAGATGAGATCTGAATCGTTGACTCCATCTTTGAAAATCATCCAAACTATTCAACCAAAGAGTTTTTGCATGAGAACCGATCTCATGGTTATAATTGATCATTATTTGCATGATGGTATTTTGAGAAACAAGAGAGTAGTAGTTTGTCATATTTTGGAAATTTTAGTTTTAAACAACAAACGAAAGCTTGAGGGTTATACTTGACAACTTTGGAAATTTGATTAACGATTAAGTGAAATTGTAGCGAATGAGTAAACAAAAGAGGAAGCGTATAAAATGAATAAAGTATTCACCAATGGATTCAGGTAGCGCATGAGTAATGAATGTGTACGAATGAGTATGCAAATGAAACAAATTAAAGAATGGGAGATTCGAGAATGGTTCCATAGCGAATGAGAAGAAACCTTAGCGGATGGCTTGTTACAACGGTTGTAACAAACTCTAACAAAATTAGTTAATGAGTTCATGAAAATGAGAATGATCTCAAGAAATAGGCGAATAACTCAAAATATCAACCTCAAAGCCAGCAAATAAACCAGATCATATACCGAATCCATCCAAAATTCACACAACTCAATCCAAACCAGATCCGAACAAAAATTGTAAACAATTTTGAACCAAATAAGTCAAAATACGTACAATTTAAACCAATTCAAGTAAAAAACCACACCATTTTAAACAATCTATATTCCGCTAAAAGTAATTCAGTCCAGTTCAACTAATTCAACTCAATAAGATCAATCCTTGATCCATAATCCAGTCAATTATTACTTTAATTTGAAAAAAATCGATCTATAAACAGTCCGAAATTGTCTGTACATTCAATATGATTCATAACACGTCAATTAACCTAAATCAATAAATGAATTGACTAATCAGATAATCGTTATGCTCTTATACCACTTGAGAACTCATGAATTGATCATGATTCACACAATTACAGGATCTAGTCTATGATTATAGTCAACAATGAACAATTAGGGCACGGTGTGTGTTGTGTGAGTTTTGAGAGTGTATTCGGGCAGAGTAATGAGATGATCATTTAATAAAATACTAGATCGATCAATTTGAAATAAGTTTAATGGACTATATATAGGACATAAATCATTCGCTAAACTTGCTTAGCGAATGAGTCACTTTCACTATGTCATTCGATAAACAATCCTTAACATATGTCCTCATACCTTAACTATCACACCCTCAACATCCACTAACGGAGTTTTACCGTCAGAGGGTGTGAACTAACAGGATCGGAATCATTGCTTACAATCAAACCATAAATAAAGTTTTCAAAACACGAAAACATTTAAGTGTAAATAAGTGCGGAAGCGTAAAACCATAAATCAAGTGTTGCGTCACGCAGGACGACTTAAAAACCCAATTAATAATAACAGTTTAAAAACAAGTTTGCATAAACAAAAGCGTTCAAAGTAATGCATGATCCTATACCGCGCGCCCGCCTCGGCTACCTGAGAATAACATACTAAAAGTGTCAACACGAGGTTGGTGAGTTCACAAGTTTATATAACATAAAGCGTTTAGCGTTTTGCGTTACCCGATAGTGTTAAATCAATTATATATCTATAGGTAGCTAGCCTATAAAGCAAGTATTACTAAGTGTTCGACACCGAAGCTGACTGTTTATCACGTGCCTTGCCACCAGGTCTATCCCGACCATGGTAATGTGTTAGCCAAAATTACACCCACTCGACCTCCATTCGAGCTTAGCGTTAGGTGGGGTTTGTCAAACCCAGTAGTACTACTCAACAGTGACTCGCTATTATCCAATACTAAACGGTTCGATGTGTAGGACTTCAGTTGTTTCGTTTGCCACTTAGCCTTTACAAGTGATATATAATCTAATAAAAAAATCTAAAAGCGTTTCGGAGTATGTATTCTCCCTCAAGTGAAAAGCGTTTAAAAGAGTTAAAAAGTGGAACGTGAAACTCACTGTTTGCGAAGAATTCCAAAAACAAGTCACCCAAGTGATGCGCGTCACAGAAAACCCTCACTAGCGTTCTAAAACAACAAGGAGATTTCTAAGTGTTGGAACTATTATCGAGTCTCTAGACTCGGCACATAATACCTATACACAAGATATGTTTCGTGTTTCGTTTGTGAATTGTGTGTGTCTCAACGAACACATTTGTGATACGTTACATGTGTGAACAACTATTAACGTGTCAAGTGTTAATGGTGTACATTACTAGCAATTATTCCCCGCAAGGGCAATTTTGTCAAAACATAACAATTATCTAGCAATTAGCACGTTTCATGTATTTTCACAAAGTTTAGCAGCTAGTTTCATCAAGACAGAATTCAACTTGAAAGATTATTCTATCCAACAGATCATAGCATCTCAATTAATTTACCAAAAATCGTCACAAAAGCATACATGAGTTAGCTTTGCAGAACATATTTTATTGTATTTTCATTCTACATAGTTTACTCATAATGATCAATACATTACAACAAACTCACAGCAGTCAAATTTATGCGCAACAGAATGTTATTTGTTATTACCGTTAAATGAAAAATCCAACTAATGCAAGACCATTTGGGTTAGGTTCTTAACTCAACAAGTTAACTTCCAGAAGTGGAAACAACCCATTTGGTCTTGTAGTTCATGAGATATGATATTTACAAAACAACCAAACAGCAGGTCTCACAATTCAGATTTGCACTTCAGTTTTGTAAAATAATAAAAGTTAACTTTTGCTCGTCCAAAAATTACAAACTTGGACTTTATAGAAACTAGACTCAACATAGCACATTTTAGTGTTAACAACCTCGACCAATTTCCACATTAACACTTAGTTACAGTTGTCTAATCATAACTTACAATCTGTCCAGTACCAGTTTTGACCTTTAATCACCTTAAAATCGTTTGACCAACCAAAACACTTCCAAATTAGGCGTGGTTGGACTCTCTGAAAACTATACTCAGAGTACTACCTTGTAGACTCATAAATAGCTCCGTTTGCTTTTATAATTTACAAGTTACATGTCGTTCAAGTTTAACAATTACTGCTGTCAAAATTCAGCAAGCACAACAATCGTCTAACATGCATCCTAAGCATACGACATAACTCAAAACATGTAATAAACATAATTAATCACAAAAATCAGTAGTAACCCTCTAGGGTTTACAAACAATCAATGATTCATCAATCTTTCACCGTTCAAAATCACATATGATCATCAATATCAACAACCAACACATAATCAATCATCCTCTAGCAATAATCAATCATAAGAACACTTAATACATGATATTCAATAATTAGGCTTTCATATTTATACCTTAAAAACGCAGAAACAACCAAGGGAAACGTGAGAGATGCTTAGAAACGTATGTAGGTTGCTCCGATTATGAAGAACAAGATCAAAACAAGGTGATATGTGTGTGTGTGTGGGCTGCCGATCGCAGGAGAGGGGGGGGGGGCTGGCCGATCGGGTTAGAGGGAGAGAGGGAGGGGTTAGGGTTTTTAATATTAATAATAATAATATGTTACATCAAGGCCCCTCAACTTCTAATTATTACTTTTCTAGCCTAAAGTAACTTGTTTGCATCTTGAGTTAACGTTTCATACAATGTTATCACATAACACATAAGTCTAACACATAATTATCACATAATTATTGTTTTGATGTTTTTCGTTTATTCACCAATGGTTTGCATCAACTCGTTTGCCTTTCGGTGCAATTCCCGAAAGACTACACATGTAGTAGTTGTCAAGCGTCATTTAAAACCTTAGTTTAAATGTAATGAGATGTGCGTTATAGATCCAGTGATCTTAAGTTTGAAATGACGGAGTTTGAGTTAACGGAGTTAACCTGAAATTGACGAGTGTCACATCATTCCCATGTTAAAGAATTTTCGTCCCGAAAATTTGAGTCAAGTCGTGTTAGGTGTTTGAGAAAGCAAGAAAAAAAATTTCAGTTTGTCATATCATCCCCTAGTAGAAAGAAATTTCGTCCCGAAATTTAATTCATACCTCTGGTGATTTCTGACGGTTTGACGGGTTTCGCGGTTTTCGGTGTTTGGTCAACCCTTCAAAAAGGTGAGGATACTTTTTCATCATTTGATCCTCGTGTTTCCACGTGAACTCCGGTCCACGTCTCGAGTTCCAACGAACCTTAATGATTGGAATCTTGCTGTGCTTGAGTGTTTTGGTTTCCCAATCCAAAACTTCGACTGGTTCTTCAATGAAGCGTAGTTGTTCATCAACTTGCAATTCGTCCAAAGAGACTGCTTGGGTTTCATCGGATAGGCATTTCTTTAAATTGGATACATGGAATACATTGTGTACGCCACTGAGTTCTGTTGGTAAATCCAGTCGGTACGCCACCGGACCAATGCGCTCAGTTATCCGGTAGGGACCAATCGTATCGTGGGTTGAGTTTGTTTCGCTTCCCTAAGCGAACCACACCTTTCCAAGGTGAGACTTTGAGTAATACTTGGTCGTTCACTTGAAATTCAAGAGGCTTTCGACGCTTGTCGGCGTAACTCTTTTGGCGATCTCGTGCTGTTGCCATGCGGTTTCGAATTTGAACAATATTTTCAGAGGTTTCAAGTACTAGTTCTGGACCAGTGATTTGGCTATCACCCACCTCTGCCCAGCAGAGAGGTGATCGACACTTCCGTCCGTACAACGCTTCAAACGGCACTGCCTTAATGCTTGCGTGGTAGCTGTTATTATACGAAAACTCTACCAAGGGTAAGTGAGGTTCCCAACTTTTTCCGAAATCCAACACGCATGCACGCAACATGTCCTCCAAGGTTTGAATAGTGCGCTCACTTTGCCCATCCGTCTGAGGATGGTATGCTGTACTCATATCCAGGCGGGTACCTAGTGCGCTTTGTAGTGACTTCCAAAAGTGCGAAGTGAAACGGGAATCACGATCAGAAATGATTGAGACAGGCACTCCGTGTCTAGACACTACTTCTTTCATGTAGATGCTGTTGGGTTTTATACAAGATTATCAAAGTTCAAGTTAACCATATTTAACTAGAAAATGCAACGGAAGCAAGTGTTTTAAAACATGTTAATGAACATACCATTATGTTAAAACTAAAACCCGAAGCCAAGGATCAAAATTACAAGAACAAGATGCTCACAAAATGTAAATTGTACCTTCTTCTACCTTTAGAAGAACAAGTGAGTTGTTGAAGGGGATGGTGGATGAATGACAAGCCTCCAAAGAAGAAGACCTCAAGAGTGTGATACCCCAAGCTATTTGTGACAACACCAAGTTGCTTTGCTAGGATTTATGAACACAAAACAAGCTCACAAAGCTCTCCTAAAACATGCTGCTGCTGCCGTGAGTTTTTGGAGAGAGAGAGAGAGATTTTGAAGCTTGAAAAAACTTGAAAAAGATACCAAGAGTAGGACCAAATGCATGTAATTTGTATGGAGAGTTTTTAAAACAAGATCACCTAACATGCAAAGGAAGCATGCAATTTAATTGGACCAAAAACCCCCACCCACATGGGGTGGCCGGTTATACTTATTTTTTTTTATTTTTTTTTTTGTTTTGTTTTAACCATTTAAAACATCTCCATTCATTTTATAAAACTCATTTTTATAAAATGTACATACATTTATATAATTATTTAACCAATTAAATAATTAATTTATATAAACAAATTATCCAGATAATTTATTTAAATCCTCAAGTGTGTTTGTTTAGAAAACCAATTTTCTAAACATGTAGTGTTCGGTATTCGTTTAAATGATCAAATCATTAAAAGAATACATTTGGTGTTGTCTAGCTTGTTATTGGGTATGACCCGACTTGGATCAAACACAGTTAGCCACATTAATATAAATATGTGTCTCGGGCATATGAAATTCCAACAATCTCCCACTTGCACGAGATACATAGAAAATTAATGCAAGTGCTGAATACCGCCTAACAACGGTTCACCACCCTTAATGTGTTTGACGAAGTGCCATTCAATAACATCATCCCTTCAAGTTCCTTACTTGATATGATTTAGGTGAATCTATCATTATATCCCTTTGTTACTAGATGTCATGTTGGATCTAAGAGACATAGGCGATCATTCTCTTTACAATTCAACTTTATCAGGCCTTAGACATCTAAACTCTCAACACATAAGAGGAACAAATTCCATCTTGACTGTATACGCCTCTCACTATCACTTTATACTCCACCTGAGCTCATCCTTATGTACCATCTTTTACGAATAGCGAAGGGGAGAGTCAAAGTGTAATACTTGGTGAAAATCAAGACCCAGTATACATCTCAGGTCTAAGGATAATATGAAATTCTCCTTTACTCAAAATTACTAATGATCAGGTCCATTGACTCCATGTAGTAATATTGAGAGCGGGTCAGTCCAATATTCGTATCCCACAAATATCTATGAACCTTGGCAGCAAACCTATGCTCCATATTCATTCCTTATGAATATCCACCAATCCTAGTTCATAATAGTCTTGCTTCATATTTGTTCCCACAAATGTGATCGACTACGGACTTTTAGAATAAGATAACTTATTCATGGATTAAACATGCAAAATTAGAATTTAACTCAAGATTCCATAATCATATAAAAGAGTTAAATTACAAAAGTCTTTTAAACGTAAATACAAAATAGATCAAATCCAATTACTAGAATATCGAAGTCCTAAGCCACTCGCATGACGCTCATGTTTCGGTCTTTCTAGGAGCTTCGTGAATGGATCCGCAAGATTTTGATCAGTTCCAACTTTGCGAATACATATCTTTCCTTTTTCAACTTCATCCCTTATGTAGTTGAATCTCCGCTCTATGTGCCTTGTCTTTTGGTGCGAACGAGGTTCCTTGATTTGTGCAATCGCACCCTCGTTGTCACAAAAGATTTCTAGGGGGTCTTGAATGGTAGGGACCACCCCTAGATCAGTAATGAATTTCTTCAACCATGCAGCTTCCTGAGCTGCCAATGAAGCGGCGATGTATTCTGATTCTGTAGTGGACAATGCTACCACTTCCTGTTTTGAGCTCTTCCAAGAGACAGCTCCTCCATTAAGAGTGAACACATACCCAGATTGTGATCGAGAATCATCTCGATCAGTTTGGAAGCTCGCATCCGTGTAACCTTTTATAGCGAGTTCCTCCTCACCAGATCCATATATCAGAAACATATCCTTAGTTCTCCTAAGGTATTTCAATATGCTCTTAACAGCCATCCAATGACTGTTTCCTGGATTCTGTTGGTATCTGCTTGTCATGCTCAAAGCGCATGACACATCCGGTCTAGTACATATCATCGCATACATGATGGATCCTATAGCAGAAGCATATGGGATTTGTTTCATTATCTCTTGCTCACCTTTTGAGTTTGGACATTGAGCTGAACTCAATATAGTCCCTCTTTGAATAGGTACAAAACCTTTCTTGGAGTTTTCCATCTTGAACCTTTTCAAGATTTTATCAATGTATGTACTTTGGTTCAAACCTATCAAGCGCCTTGACCTATCCCTATAGATCTTTATTCCCAAAATATAGGCAGCTTCACCAAGATCCTTGATGGAAAATCTACTTCCAAGCCAAGCCTTAACGCTTTCCATGGTTGGAATGTCATTTCCAAATAGTAGAATGTCATCGACATACAATACTAAGAAGGTAATTATACTCCCACTAGCTTTCTTATACACACAAGCCTCATCAGCGTTTTTGATGAACCCAAAACTTTTGATTTCTTCATCAAAACGATGATTCCAAGTTCTAGATGCTTGTTTCAATCCATAGATTGATTTCTTTAACTTGCATACTTTATTAGGATGTTTCGGATCGACAAAACCTTCAGGCTGAACCATATAGACATCTTCCTCAAGATATCCATTTAGGAAAGCGGTCTTGACATCCATTTGCCAGATTTCATAATCATAATGTGCAGCTATGGCAAATAATATCCTAATAGACTTTAGCATTGCCACAGGCGAAAAAGTTTCATCATAATCAACCCCTTGAGTTTGAGTGAAACCTTTAGCTACAAGTCTCGCTTTATAAGTATCCAAGTTTCCATGCATATCAGTTTTTCTTTTGAAAACCCACTTACTTCCAACAGCTTTGGAATTGAGTGGTGGTTCAACCAATTCCCAAACTTGGTTGTCATACATGGATTGCATCTCAACGTTCATGGCTTCAAGCCATTTGTCACAATCATTCTTGGACATTGCATCACGGTATGTGGTTGGTTCATCCGAATCTACCACGTAGCAACCTTCTACAAAAAATCCATATCTTTCAGGTGGATTGCTAACTCTACCAGATCTGCGAACGTTTTGTGTGTTTTGATCAACCACTTGATCACTTTCAACAACCTCTTGTTGAGTGCTAGTATCAACCAATTGTGTATCATCTTGTGATTCTTGATCCTCATCAAATTTCACTGTTCTACTATTAGTTCCTTCCTCAAGGAACTTAGTTTCCAAGAACTTACCCTTTCGAGCAATAATAACATTTTGCTCACTAGGGTCGTAAAAGTAATATCCTATATCATCTTTAGGATAACCTATAAAGATACATTTAGTGGATCGGACTTCTAATTTGTTTGGGGTGTATTGCTTTACATAAGCTTCACAACCCCAAACTTTTAAGAATGATAGCGATGGAGCCTTTCCATGCCATATTTCAAAAGGTGTCTTCTCCACTTTCTTGGTTGGAGCCATATTCAATATGCGAACAGCGGAAAGTAAAGCATAGCCCCAAAATGATAGAGGTAAAGTGCTTCTAGCCATCATCGATCGAACCATATCTAATAGGGTACGATTTCTCCTTTCAGACACACCATTATGTTGTGGTGTTCCAGGTGGAGTAAGTTGTGAAATAATTCCACAACTCTTAAGATGATCTTGAAAAACACCACTTAGGTATTCACCTCCTCTATCACTACGAAGTACTTTGATTGTGGTCTTGAGTTGTCTTTCTACTTCAGTTTTGAAGTCTTTGAACATTTCAAAAGCTTCATCTTTGTGTTTCAATAAGTACACATAACCATATCGACTATAATCGTCAATAAAGGTAATGAAGTATCTTTCACCATTCCTAGTCATTGGTCTAAAAGGACCACATACATCCGAATGTATGATACCCAATAATTCTTTTGACCTTTCAAAAGTTTTATTAAAGGGTTGCTTTGTCATTTTGCCTTGTAAACAAGATTCACATACATCAAATGAATCATACTCATTTGTTTCTAGAATACCACTCTTGCGAAGAGTTTGCATGTGATTCTTGCTTATATGTCCAAGGCGACAATGCCAAAGATAGGAATCACCCAAGTCCTTCTTGAGTTTCTTGGTGCTGACATTGTACATTGAACTACTATGTGACATACCACTTTGATCTATTTCATATATACCATTCATGGGTATAGCTTTAAAATAAAACATGCCATTCATCAAAACATGAATATCATAATCTATAAATTTAAGATCAAAGCCACATTGTTTTAAAAGGGACACGGAAATAATGTTTCTCCTTAACTTAGGAGCATACAAAACATTCTTCAAAATTACTTCCAAACCACTTGGAAGATTTAATATGTAGTCTCCTTGGGCTTGGACTTCAACTCTTGCTCCATTGCCCATAAAGAGACTAATGTCCCCTTTGTTGAGTTGTTTACTTCTTTTGAACCCCTGCAACAAATTGCAAATGTGAGTTCCACATCCGGTATCAAGTACCCATGTATTTGAAGAAATAACATTTAGTTCAATATGTATAGTAAAGATAATACCTGAGGTATGCCCCGCATCCCTCTTATCTTTTAACGCTTTGAGATAGGTCGGACAATTCCTTTTCCAATGACCTATCTCTCCACACTCAAAGCATGGATCTTGCGCCGCAACCTTTTGCTTCTTTTCCTTCGGTTTGATGGGCGTGATGGCTTTCCTCTTTCCCTTTCCTCGGACGTGGCCCTTGCCCTTAAGCAACACTTGCTTTGGGGTTGGAGTTATGTCCCCTTTTTCCTTCATCGATTGTTAGAACGGGTAAAACCTTTTTACCCATTCCCGCTTCGGCCGTTCTTAGCATTGCGTGAAGCTCACCAATGCTTTTGTCCCATCCATTCATGTTATAATTCATGACAAAGGTTTCAAACCTTTTGGTCAAAGAGTTGAGGATCAAATCCGTAGCCAACTCATTAGATACGGGACAATTCAACCTACGAAGCTTTTCAATGTAGCTTTTCATCTTTAGGACATAAGATGAGACGCTTTGGGTTTCCTCCATACGACATGCATGAAACGCTCGAACCGTTTCGAAACGTTCCGCTCTAGCTTGTTGAAGGAACATTTCCTTCAATTGAGTTATCATGTCGTATGCCCCATGATGCTCGAAATCCTTTTGGATTTCGGGAATCATAGTCCCTAACATGAGGCAAGAGGCTTGCACCGAATCTTTGGTGTACTTGACCCAATCGTTATAAGCCTCCTCATTTTCCACGTCAGGCTCGTCGGGAATGGGATCGTCTAAGACATATGATATCTCTTCTTGCTTGAGAACTATTCTCAAGTTGCGATACCAATCCATAAAGTTATTATGGTTTAGACGATCCTTTTCAAGGATGGTTCTTAAGGATAGGTTACGGGTGTTATGGGTAGAGGTGTTTGCATTGTTAGCGGCCATCTACAAAATTTAACAAAGTTCTATTTAGTATTATAATTAATTTAATTATTAATACCCTTTTATTCCAGATTTTAAAATAATAATTAAATTCTAGAATCCAACGATAAATCAAATTTCGGTTAGGTGACCTTTATCCCGTTATTTGATTTAACAAGGTAGTCAACCTTGACAATTGCAACCCTTTGCAACTTCTAGAGGTATGGGACCATTCGAAATCCTTATTTCGTGTTGGCATGTTTATCCCATCAACACCATTGGATCCCATGCTTAGGTGACCTTTATCACATGGTTTCCAATTCAAGTCGTCCTACTTGTATAAACATGTAAGATTAACATACAAGTGGTTAGGTGACCTTTATCCCACAAATATGTTAATATTACCCTAAGTATATTAGTTTGCTCAAAATGGTTAGGTGACCTTTATCCCATTTAAAGTTCCCTAATACGTTAAGTGTCATACAAAAGGATGGTGTTAGACTTGTTTCTTTGGTAATTATGAAAAAGGGATTTTAAATTTTCAAATATTCTAGTTGAAAAACATTATGCCATATCCTAACATGCATTTAGAAATATGGCGATTTTGAAAACCAATTTTCAAGGTTCTAGTTATAATAAAACCAATTTTATTATAAGTGAGTGATCGCTTAGTTTTAATAAACCCATTTAATTAAACTAATTGACGCGATATTACCAAATATATATTAGAACCCGTTTTATGCTTGTTGTCGTTCCTATGTGACGGTTGGGTATCCTAATATCTATCAACCACACATTACATAAAGTAAAACAAACAACCAAGCATACACATGCAAAATATAGTCATAACCGAAAACCGCTAAATTTGACCATACTTGTTAGCCGAAACAAGTATAGGTCATAAGTCACACCTAAGGGACAAAACATGACACAAGGATGGAATGTTGACTCCCACTTGATCTTGCATCCAAATGCTTCAAGTATCCTTTCCAAGTTGTTGTGTTCTTGTTGGGCTTGTTAATGGGCTCCAAACTTCCAAAAGTCTTCTTGGGCCCAAGAGTGAAATTTATGGGCCTAATGGGCTTGAATCCCATGATGGGCCGGTGAGGCCCAACAAGCCCAAAATTTCGGTCCAAGGCCCAAATCCACCAATTCTTGCATCTTCAATTTTTTTACAACATGTATCCTAATACATATTTTTTCTAAAATGAAGAAAATGCAACTAATCTACTTATTACATACCATTTATGAACAAATAAATTACACAAGCCTAAAATTATGAATTATTACAACCATATTGAATAATAAACATAATCAACATACACAAAACAACAATCAACACATCCAAGGTCTAGGTTTCGGTTATGACACATCCAAACATACCAAATGTTCTAAGCATGCAACCTAAGCAACCAATGCCCAAAATATCACAAAGACAAAAGGTGCCCCCCCCCCCCAAGAGGCTACGGCCACCCCCCCCCCCCCAAAATTTACAATTTTGATATTTCAATATCCAAATGTTAAATGGTTTCCTAAGATCTTTCCATGCATGTCAAGATCTTACAAAACCATGAGGGGTAAAATCCACCAAATTTTCGGACCCCTTTTTCACCCATGAAAAAAACCCGAAATTTAGGAACATGTAAGGAGCATAAGTCCTTGTAACCGGCTCTTGATGCCATTGTTGGGTTTTATACAAGATTATCAAAGTTCAAGTTAACCATATTTAACTAGAAAATGCAACGGAAGCAAGTGTTTTAAAACATGTTAATGAACATACCATTATGTTAAAACTAAAACCCGAAGCCAAGGATCAAAATTACAAGAACAAGATGCTCACAAAATGTAAATTGTACCTTCTTCTACCTTTAGAAGAACAAGTGAGTTGTTGAAGGGGATGGTGGATGAATGACAAGCCTCCAAAGAAGAAGACCTCAAGAGTGTGATACCCCAAGCTATTTGTGACAACACCAAGTTGCTTTGCTAGGATTTATGAACACAAAACAAGCTCACAAAGCTCTCCTAAAACATGCTGCTGCTGCCGTGAGTTTTTGGAGAGAGAGAGAGAGATTTTGAAGCTTGAAAAAACTTGAAAAAGATACCAAGAGTAGGACCAAATGCATGTAATTTGTATGGAGAGTTTTTAAAACAAGATCACCTAACATGCAAAGGAAGCATGCAATTTAATTGGACCAAAAACCCCCACCCACATGGGGTGGCCGGTTATACTTATTTTTTTTTTTTTTTTTTTTTTGTTTTGTTTTAACCATTTAAAACATCTCCATTCATTTTATAAAACTCATTTTTATAAAATGTACATACATTTATATAATTATTTAACCAATTAAATAATTAATTTATATAAACAAATTATCCAGATAATTTATTTAAATCCTCAAGTGTGTTTGTTTAGAAAACCAATTTTCTAAACATGTAGTGTTCGGTATTCGTTTAAATGATCAAATCATTAAAAGAATACATTTGGTGTTGTCTAGCTTGTTATTGGGTATGACCCGACTTGGATCAAACACAGTTAGCCACATTAATATAAATATGTGTCTCGGGCATATGAAATTCCAACAGATGCGAGTCAATCTTTATATTTTGTCTGATTCTTTGATTGCTAAGAAGTGTGCAGACTTAGTCAACCGGTCAACGATCACCCAGATGGTATCGCATCCCGTCGTTATTTTGGGTAATCCCGTGATAAAATCCATTGAAATGTGTTCCCATTTCCACGTTGGAAGTTCCGGTTGCTGTAGCAGACCAGATGGTTTCTGATATTCTATTTTGACTCTTGCACCAGTCAAGCATTTGCTCACGTAGGTGGCAATGTCGGCTTTCATGTTTGGCCACCAGTAAAGTGCCTTTAAGTCATGGTACATTTTATCTGAGCCAGGATGGATAGAATATCGGGACTTGTGTGCTTCTTCTATCACTAGAGTTCTCAACTCTCCGTATCGTGGAAGCCAAATCCGGTTTTCAAAATATCGGACCCCGTCCAATTTGGTTTCAAGTTGCTTGTTCATGCCCTGCATGAGTTCTGATGGGAGATTATCATCTTTCAAGGCTTCGTGTTGCGCATCTCGAATCTGACCGGGTAAGTTGGTGTGGATCGTGAGTTGTAATGCTCGAACTCGTCTGGGTTTATCGGTTTCTTTTCTGCTGAAAGCGTCAGCCACTACATTGGCCTTGCAAGGGTGGTACTTGATGGCACAATCATAATCCTTAAGCACCTCGACCCAACGACGCTGTCGCATGTTCAGCTCCTTCTGATCGTAGATATGTTGAAGACTCTTCTGGTCGGTGTAAATGGTAAACTTGGTACAGTACAAGTAATGCCTCCATATCTTAAGGGCAAACACCACAGCTCCGAGTTCCAAGTCATGGGTCGTGTAGTTCTTCGCGTGAAACCGTAGTTGTAGAGAGGCATAGGCTATAACCTTCTCGAGTTGCATCAGCACGCAACCAAGACCTTGTATCAATGCGTCACAATGTACCTCAAAATTTTCTGTTCCCTCGGGAAGGACTAGAATAGGGGCGCTACAGAGTTTGGTTTTCAACAATTGGAAAGCGGATTCTTGAGCGTTACCCCAATTGTACTTAGTACCCTTGTGAGTCAAAGCGGTGAGGGGTTGAGCTATCTTTGAAAATCCCTCGATAAAACGCCGGTAGTAGCCGGCCAGTCCTAGGAATTGTCGCACCTCAGTCGGAGTCTTAGGTGCTTCCCAGTTTTTGATGGCCTCTACCTTACCGGGATCGACATGGATACCATTCTCGTTGATCACATGTCCTAAGAAGTGAACCTCGCGAAGCCAAAATTCGCATTTCGAGAGTTTAGCGTACAGTTGTTCCTTCTTTAGTAATTCCAGAATTAACCTCAAGTGTTCTTCGTGGTCGGTCTTGTCTTTGGAGTAGACGAGGATATCATCAATAAAAACAATCACAAACTTTTCGAGGTACGCCTTGCATACTCGATTCATGAAATCCATAAATACGGCTGGTGCGTTGGTTATGCCAAAAGGCATAACTGAAAACTCGTAGTGACCATACCGAGTTCTGAAAGCCGTCTTTGAAATGTCTTCTTCGTGCACTCTTAATTGATGGTAACCAGATCTCAGATCGATCTTCGAATAGTAACTCGATCTTTGAAGCTGGTCGAACAGATCATCAATTCGGGGTAAGGGATAACGGTTCTTGATCGTCACCTTGTTTAGTTCTCTGTAGTCGATGCACCTGCGGAAAGTCCCGTCCTTCTTTCGAACAAATAAGACAGGGGCTCCCCATGGCGATGAGCTAGGTCGGATAAAACCTTTATCCAACAAATCTTGCAATTGAGTGGACAACTCCTGAAGCTCCGCCGGTGCAAGCCGATACGGGGCTCGTGCTATGGGTGTTGCACCGGGGGTCAATTCGATTTAGAATTCGACTTGTCGAACAGGAGGGAGTCCAGGCAAATCCTCCGGGAAAACTTCCGGAAATTCTCGCACAATCGGTATATCTTCGATTTGTTTCTCCTCCACCGGTTTCTCGACAATATGGGCTAGAATTGCCGGATGACCCTTTCGTAGATACTTCTGCGCCTTCATGAGGGTGATGACGCTGGTGGTCATGCCGCGCTTCTCACCCTGGACCGAAATGTTCTTGCCGGAAGGGGTAGTGATGTGGACTATCTTGTCGTGACATATAATCTCCGCTCGGTTCTCAGATAACCAGTCCATGCCGAAAACGACATCGAAACTACCAAGCGTAAAAGGTATGAGGTCGATATCAAAAGTATGACCTGACAGTTTCAACTTACATCCCGCAAGTACATGAGTTGTTTCTATAGACTTTCCGTCAGCTAATTCAACAGGAAACTTAGCATCTAACGGGGTTGGAGTTAAGTCTAAGAGTTTACTAAAGGCTTTCGATACAAAACTCCTATCAGCTCCAGTGTCAAACAAAACAGAAGCATAACAGTCGTTCACAGGAAACTTACCAATCACCACATACGAATCGTTGCTGGCTTGACCCGACCCGATGACGAAAGCTCTTCCTTTACCATTACTTCCGCCACCGCTGCTGCCTCCATTGTTCTCGTTATGTTTTAGTTTGGGACAATCCTTCCTGAAATGAACCTCTTGACCACACTCGAAACACCCCTTAGTCGTCATAGGTGGTTTAGGAGCACCCTTTGCCGCTAGGTCTCCCTTACATTCCTTGGCCTGATGACCCATTTTTCCGCATCTCAGACATTTGATGCGATCACACGGGCCAGCATGGTGATAGTTGCACCTGTTGCATTTCGGGTGTTTCCCAGCATAGCCGCTCGAACCCTGCCCGCTACCGTTGTTGTTATTGTTGTGACCCTGATTATTGAAGCTTCGAGTGAGTTCGGGCTTACGGTAGTGTTGTTGCTGTAGGAGGTTCGATGATGAGGACCTGGCTTTGTCAAATTTCCTCTTTCCATTACTCGGGTTGTTGTTGCTGTTGTTGTCAGTGCTCAAGTTGTCACGGGTTTTAGAGGTCGAACCTCTAGGTGGTAATACACCTTAGGTCACTGCCTGATCCGTCAGTTTGTGAGTTAACCGGATCGCTTGTTGAATCGCAGCCGGTCTGGAAGACGTCACCATACCCTGAACTTGCGGCACCAACCCATCGATATACATCTCGATTCTCTTACTCGGCGGGTCTACCATCCGTGGACACATCACTGCTAGCTCGTGAGAACGAGTGGTGTAGGCTTCAATCTCGGAACCCACCATTTTCAACGACCAAAACTCAGATTCCAGCTTCGCGATTTCCTTTTTAGGACAATACTCTTCCCGCATCATGTTCTTGAACTCTTCCCAGTTCATAGCGTTTGCTAATTCCAATCCAAGAATTTGCACATTCGTATTCCACCAAGTGAGCGTAGAATCTTCCAGTGTTCCAGCAGCATATTTGACCCTACTGGCAGGTGGACAGTTCCACATCTCAAAAGCTGATTCGGCCTTCTCAGCCCAACGCAGGAAACCTATGGCTCCCTCAGTGCCCTTAAACGAATTGGGCTTGCAATCCAGGTAGTTCTTGAAAGTACACATTCCAGTTGGACCTCCAGCTTGATTCTGAACATGTGCGGCTAGAGCGGCCGCCGCGTGGTCGTTCAGCAGAGTTTGGAGTTCTGCTGCGGTTAAGTTGATGTTACCATGACCGTGTCCAGCGTTTCTTCCTGCCATTTCCTAGAATCACAGCATAAAATGTCACACATGAATTATCGGTTTCATATGCAACACACCATACATGTAATAAAAAAGAAAGGTAGGAAAGAAAAAAATAGATAGAAGAAGTAAACATCACATCACAACCATATAATAATCCAAATAATAATTCATGATTAAAACCATTGTATTCGCTACAAAGTATTTAAAACCAATCCTTAAAATCATAGAAAATAATAGTTTGGATGGAGACAACCCTTCCATCTGGGTGTTATCATCCTTAGATATCATCGTCTGAGGACACCTCTGAGTGTTCCTCCGGCTCAGCCGGTTCTTCCATCGGTTCCTCATCGGGATCTTCCTCGGGATCTTCCTCAGGTTCCTCTTCGGGATTTTCTTCGAGTTCTTCTTCAGGCTCTGCCTCAGGTTCGACTGCGTTCTGAGCAATTTGCATCTGTAAGACATCGCAACGCTCTAGTGCTATCTCTGCCCGGGTCCTTGCCACTTGGAGTGGCTCTTGCAAGTCTATCATCTCCGCTTGCATTTTCCTCATAATCTTCATCTGCTGATCGTTAGCATCTTGCATTCCCTTCATTGTCGTTTTCAGGCGGGAAATTTCCTCCCTATCCTCAGTTCCATCTCTTATCAATTCGGGAATGTCCGCTCTCGCCGAGCGCATAAAACCCACATCACGCTGTAAACAAGAGACAACAGCCGTGAGAACTCGCTCCACTGGTTCGGTTATGGGTGGTAGGGTGTTGGGGTAAGTAGGACGACTCGGGTGGGGTAGCGGGGGAACTTGTTCGCGATAAACCATACGTCGGATCAGACCCGTGTACCAATCCCAGCTAACGTCGTCGTCGTACATGCCTCCAGACAGGCGATACCTCTTCGGTGCAGGGGCTTCTAGCTCCGGGACTACTCGGGGTGGAGATGAGGTAGGTAACTGCGGTTCATTTCCATGAGCATGAGTCATCTGATCGGATGATGATGATGGTAGCGTCGACATCCCTACAGGTAAGTCGTGTATGCGCGCGTATGAGTGAATGAGATAAAGAGATAAGATAACGAGAGACTAAGCAAAATATATATGCAGTGCGTATAATTATAACTAATGGGTAGTTGCGGTTATAGTCTAGTATGCATACAATTTCTAGTTCGCTATAACCAATGGCTCTGATACCAATCTGTCACACCCTCAAAATCCACTAACGGAGTTTTACCGTCAGAGGGTGTGAACTAACTGGATCGGAATCATTAGTTACAATCAAACCATAAATAAAGTTTTCAAAACACGAAAACATTTAAGTGTGAATAAATGCGGAAGCGTAAAACCATAAACCAAGTGTTGCGTTACGCAGGACGACTTAAAAACCCAATTAATAATAACAGTTTAAAAACAAGTTTGCATAAACAAAAGCGTTCAAAGTAATGCATGATCCTATACCACGCGCCCGCCACGGCTACCTGAGAATAACATACTAAAAGTGTCAACACGAGGTTGGTGAGTTCACAAGTTTATATAACATAAAGCGTTTAGCGTTTTGCGTTACCAGATAGTGTTAAATCAATTATATATCTATAGGTAGCTAGCCTATAAAGCAAGTATTACTAAGTGTTCAACACCGAAGCTGACTGTTTATCATGTGTCTTGCCACCAGGTCTATCCCGACCATGGTAATGTGTTAGCCAAAATTACACCCACTCGACCTCCATTCGAGCTTAGCGTTGGGTGGGGTTTGTCAAACCCAGTAGTACTACTTAACAGTGACTCGCTATTATCCAATACTAAACGGTTCGATGTGTAGGACTTCAGTTGTTTCGCTTGCCACTTAGCCTTTACAAGTGATATATAATCTAATAAAAAAATCTAAAAGCGTTTCGGAGTATGTATTCTCCCCCAAGTGAAAAGTGTTTAAAAGAGTTAAAAAGTGGAACGTGAAACTCACTGTTTGCGAAGAATTCCAAAAACAAGTCACCCAAGTGATGCGCGTCACAGAAAACCCTCACTAGCGTTCTAAAACAACAAGGAGATTTCTAAGTGTTGGAACTATTATCGAGTCTCTAGACTCGGAACATAATACCTATACACAAGATATGTTTCGTGTTTCGTTTGTGAATTGTGTGTGTCTCAACGAACACATTTGTGATACGTTACATGTGTGAACAACTATTTACGTGTCAAGTGTTAATGGTGTACATTACTAGCAATTATTCCCCGCAAGGGCAATTTGGTCAAAACATAACAATTATCTAGCAATTAGCACGTTTCATGTATTTTCACAAAGTTTAGCAGCTAGTTTCATCAAGACAGAATTCTACTTGAAAGATTATTCTATCCAACAGATCATAGCATCTCAATTAATTTATCAAAAATCGTCACAAAAGCATACATGAGTTATCTTTCCAGAACATATTTTATTGTATTTTTATTCTACATAGTTTACTCATAATGATCAATACATTACAACAAACTCACAGCAGTCAAATTCATGCGCAACAGAATGTTATTTGTTATTCCCGTTAAATGAAAAATCCAACTAATGCAAGACCAATTGGGTTAGGTTCTTAACTCAACAAGTTAAGTTCCAGAAGTGGAAACAACCCATTTGGTCTTGTAGTTCATGAGATATGATATTTACAAAACAACCTAACAGCAGGTCTCACAATTCAGATTTGCACTTCAGTTTTGTAAAATAATAAAAGTTAACTTTTGCTCGTCCAAAAATTACAAACTTGGACTTTATAGAAACTAGACTCAACATAGCACATTGTAGTGTTAACAACCTAGACCAATTTCCACATTAACACTTAGTTACAGTTGTCTAATTATAACTTATAATCTGTCCAGTACCAGTTTTGACCTTTAATCACATTTAAATCGTTTGACCAACCAAAACACCTCCAAATTAGGCGTGGTTGGACTCTCTGAAAACTAGACTCAGAGTACTACCTTGTAGATCATAAATAGCTCAGTTTGCTTACATGTCGTTCAAGTTTAACAATTACTGCTGTCAAAACTCAGCAAGCACAACAATCGTCTAACATGCATCCTAAGCATACGACATAACTCAAAACATGTAATAAACATAATTAATCACAAAAATCAGTAGTAACCCTCTAGGGTTTACAAACAATCAATGATTCATCAATCTTTCACCGTTCAAAATCACATATGATCATCAATATCAACAACCAACACATAATCAATCATCCTCTAGCAATAATCAATCATAAGAACACTTAATACATGATATTCAATAATTAGGCTTTCATATTTATACTTTAAAAACGCAGAAACAACCAAGGGAAACGTGAGAGATGCTTAGAAACGGATGTAGGATGCTCCGATTGTGAACAAGATCAAAACAAGGTGATATGTGTGTGTGTGTGGGCTGCCGATCGCAAGAGAGGGGAGGGGGGGCTGGCCGATCGGGTTAGTGGGAGAGAGGGAGGGGTTATGGTTTTTAATATTATTAATAATAATATGTTACATCAAGGCCCCTCAACTTCTAATTATTACTTTTCTAGCCTAAAGTAACTTGTTTGCATCTTGAGTTAACGTTTCATACAATGTTATCACATAACACATAAGTCTAACACATAATTATCACATAATTATTGTTTTGATGTTTTTCGTTTATTCACCAATGGTTTGCGTCAACTCGTTTGCGTTTCGGTGCAATTCCCGAAAGACTACACATGTAGTAGTTTTCAAGCGTCATTTAAAACCTTAGTTTAAATGTAATGAGATGTGCGTTATAGATCCAGTGATCTTAAGTTTAAATTGATGGAGTTTGAGTTAACCGAGTTAACCTGAAATTGACGAGTGGCACATTAACAATCTATATGCTACAAGCTCTAGAATATGAGCAAAACAAAACTGGTCTATTCGCTAGACAGACTAAGAGAATAACCTTACATACATAGCAAAATTATTCCTTAGATTTATAAACAATAACAGAACCAATAAAAAAAGACCGAGATGACAAATGATGTATCAACAATCCAAACTTGAGTAGATTCATGATACCAAGATAGTCAAACAAGTAAACAAGACTGAAAATTAGAAAGTTTCTAAATATGAAAAATTGAAACATCATGTGAGAAGTTACATAATCAAAGGATCTAATGTGTTATAGAATGATAAAGATAAACCCGCACACAACACACCATAATTAATTGATGATGTATTCAGTATGTATAGCAGTCCACCTTATGATTCATATTGTCACACTCCGACTAGAAATAGCGGAAGCGTAAAATGGAGATGCAACAGGCTTCTCTGTTATCAACCACATTGTTTACAAATAACCTCAACAAACTAATTTACATCACATTACATTTTTCTAACTATATTTATAGACTACTTGTTTCACAACATCAATCAATTTGTTAGCTGCTTTATTCCTTATTAGCATATTTGTGTGTTGGGTCGAAGAAATGACAAAGAAAAGACATAGGAAGATTGGAATCTTCTCAACCTCTCTAGAAATGGCTAAGTATGAAAACCGAGCACACTTAGGCCTCCCAGCAAGCTTTTACTTATCCTAGCAAGGTATTTTGCTTTCCCAGCAAGGTTATCTTCTAGAATTCCTCTTAAGTGTTAAATCGAGCAAGGTTCACTTTGTCAAGCAAGGTTTTTCTTCAAGTCAAGCAAGGTTTGTTTTCTAGCAAACTCTTGACTAAACCAACCTAAAGAAACCAAGTTTTTTGGAAGATCTAGCAAGGTTGATATAATAAACAATAGCCCATCAAGATTGAAGGAAGTTGATAAAGAAATATGCTAAAGGCTTCTTACTAGCAAGGTTCAACTCAAGGCAAGTTATAGTGCTACCAGCACAAGCTACAGTGTTACCGTCACACTTTGGTTTGCTCAATAAGTTATAATTAACAAAGAGTTGAAGGGATTTCTGAAGAACAAGTTTTCTCGTAGGACTATATTGAGCAAAGTTTGCTATGGTCAAGAGGATTGAAGTCTGATAGGTCTTAGAAAATATTATAATAAAATCTTCCTGGAGAACTGTTCCGCTGCCCACTTTGGTTACCAGGTCTACTCGATGAAGACAAAAACTGTAAAGCTTGCCCGAAGACCTGTTTACACATAGAATCTTTTGTAATATGATTGCATATGTAGTGTTTGTATCATTAGGGTTTTTAGAAGTAATGTCAAGTGTCAAGGTATGTCTATTAAAGGAATATTATACGGAACACCCATAACAAACATAGACGTTACACCTGATAGTGATTTTGACGGCTGGCATATTCATGTACAAAAATCTGCCTAAAATCCAAACATTCAATTCTAAAACCCTAAATGATTTCCGATTGTATTTGACATATTATACTAATGGAAATCTTTTGAGCTACGGTTTGTGTTTGTTACCTTTGTGTCTAGTAAGCAACATTTAGTATGTTAGTGATTCCGCCATTAATACTCTATTGTTCTTTCCTAATTTAGCAAGTTGTTGACCTTCTTGTCGACACTTAATGTGTGGGTAACTACATAATGATTGAGCTATATAATTGGGACCTACAAGTGGTATCAGAGGTCGTTTTGCTATTTTGGTAAAGAATTGTTGCTGATTACTGTTGATTATTGCCGATTAGAAGATGAAGAATGACGTCAGCGGACTCTTGTTCTATTGATTAGTGACGTTATCTATCCAATTTTTCATTTCTTAGATCTACAATATGGTTGAGGTTTAAAAGTGTTTTCTCTCTAAGATCTTCATTTCTTTGTTATTAATCTGCTGCTAAAGCCATGTATGATGCTTTGTTAGAGATGTTTGAAGGCAATACAGAACTAAAGAATATCAAGCAAGAAAGGTTGAAGCAACAACTTGACCGATTCATGAATAAAGATGGTGAAACACTAAAGTATGTCTTGGAAAGATTCCTGACCATTGTCAATGAAATCAGGACAACTGATTATGTAGTCACTGATTCTGATTTGAATACAAAGTTGCTATCATCTTTATCAAAAGAACGGTATACTGCCACAAATTCATTAGGTAGAAACCAAACTATGATGCACTTAAGCTTGATGATGTGATATGCTTCTTACAAGCAGCAGAGATTGAAATGATTGAAAATGAAATGATCAAGGAAGACACCCACAAGAGAGTACAAGCTTGATGACAAATGCATTTCATGTGAAAAGGGTAAGCAGCACAAGTCATCTCACAAAACAAAGCTCATAAACTCAATTGATCTAGTGCTTGAAATGCTTCATATGGATCTCTTTGGTCCTATGAGTGTTCCAAGTATTGGCAAAAAGAGAAGTTGTTTGGTGATCATTGATGACTATTTAAGATAAACTTGGGTTTATTTCCTAAGTACCAATGATGAGGCTGTTTAACTAATCAAGAGTTGTGTGAAAAGGATTGAGAATCAATTTGATGTGAGGGTGAAGGTCATGATAAGTGACAATGGGACTGAGTTCAAGAATGGTGTAATGGATGAGTTTTGCAGTGCAAAAGGAATTTTTCAACAATTCAGTACCCCTAGAACTCCTTAACAGAATGGGGTTGCAGAGAGAAGAAAGAGAACACTCATTGAGGCTGTAAGAACCATGCTAGCAGTTGCATTCTTGCCTGTCACCTTTTGGGCAGAAGCAATCAACAATACTTGCTATGTTCAGAATAGAGTACTTCTCAACAAAATCTAGAGAAAACTCCCTATGAGATTTTGTTCAAAAGAAAGCTCTACATCAAGATTCTCTAGCCATTTGGTTGCAAATGTTCACTGTTGAACACCAAGGACTATCTTAACAAGTTTCAATCAAAATCATTGGAGTTTTTCTTTATTAGGTATTCAACACACTCAATGGCTTATAGAGTCTATGTGAAAGACCATTTGAGTGTGATTGAGTCTTCTGATGTGATATTTACTGAGAACCAATTTAATACAGTGGATGGAGCATCATGGTTGTTTGATCTTGAGAAGTTAATCAAGCCCTCCAAGGTTGCTGGTAAATGGACTAAATATAGATTAATTAAGGATCCCTCAACTACTGAAAATGAACAAGTTCAAAATCAAGTTCAAGATCCAGACCAAGGTCATGATCAAGGACAAGATCAAGAACATGGTAATCAACACAATCAAGAGGTTCAAGATGATCATGTCTTGAATGAGGAAGATCTTGGCAACCAACAAGATCAAAGTCATGAACAGGCTGCAAGAGAAGCAAGATTTGAAACTTAGTTTCAAAACTTGAATATTGGAAAATAATGTTGCTTCCACTTCACAAAGGTTTACTGAAGAATCAACTGAATTTCATGATGCAACAACTGATTTGGTTATTGATGACCTTGATCTCAATGACACAAATGTTGATTCAATGTGTCTACTGATGTGATTGTACAATTTTCCTATGTTGAGAGAAATCATCCACCTAAAAACATCATTGGAGACAATAATGAAAGAGTTAAAAGAAGTGCATCTGAACATGCAAACATCTATTTGTACTCCTTCTTTCTATCACAAATTGAACCCCGGAAAATGGTTCAAGCTCTAAAAGACAGTAGTTGGGTAGAAGCAATGCAAGAGGAGTAGGCCCAATTCAGGAATTTATAAGTGTGAGAACTTGTAGACAAGCCAAGAGGAAAGTATGCCATTAGAACAAAATGGGTTTTCAGGAACAAGAAGGACGAGAAAGGGATTGTAATGAAGAATAAGGAAAGACTTGTTGCCAGGGGATGCTTACAAGAAGAATGGATTGACTTTGAGGAAGTCTTCGCACCTGTGGCAAGACTTGAAGCCATGAGAATCTTTTTAGCTTCTGCTGCCTCAAAGAACATAAGAGAATTCCATTTGGATGTGAAATATGCTTTTCTCATGGAAAGATTGAAGAGGAGGTGTATGTGGCTTAACCACCAAGGTTTGAGGATCCTGATTATCCTAACAGAGTATACAAGTTAAACAAGGCGTTGTATGGATTATATCAAGCTCCAAGGGCTTGGTATAGTGAGTTATCAAACCACCTACTTGCTAATGGTTTTCAAATGGTACCATTGACAAGACCTCCTTTACAAGAGGAGAGAAAGATATTTACTCCTTCTACAAGTTTATGTAGATGATATCATCTTTGGGTCTACAAATGAATAAATATGCATTGAATTCGAAGAAATAATGAAGTCCAAATACTGCATGAGCTCCATGGGTGAAATGAATATTGTCAGTCCCGTATTGATCACTCAAACTCACAATAGATGTCACAACCCACACAATAAATGTGTCGACAAGAAGGTTGATGACGTAGCTATTTATGGTAAGATTAAATGTTTGTTAACGGCGGAATCAGAAACAAACTGAATTGTTGCTTAAAGACTAATAAATGTAATAAACACAATCACTCAAAAGATTTCCATTTAGAGAAAGGTTTCATACAAATGTAAATCGATTAGGGTTTTTATGTAAGGAGTGTTTATCCATACTAATCTTAGGACAGCAGTCACACTTAAATCAGGAATATTCGATTCTTTTCTGAAAAGTGTGAAGTGGCAAATTCGTCCGTCCCTTCTCTTGTCTAGTTTATGTACTAGGCGTGCCCTAAATTATTCTATTTATAGGCCTGCCACCACCTGACAGCTGTCATTCCTTCTAAAAACCCTAATGATGGGTACATAATCATATTACATATTCAAAAATATACTAAGTGTAAAAACAGGTCTTCCTGGTAGGCTTTTTGCCTTTTGACTTCATCGAGTAAACCTGGTAACCTTGAAGTGTGCTGGTAAACATTCTCCAGGTAGACTTTACTTAGAGTATTTTCCTTAGGAAATACTCACCTAGAAGACTTCTATCTTCTTGACCATAGAAGACTTTGCCCGATACGATCTAATAGGCAAACTAGTTCTTCTAAAATCCTTTCAACTCTTTGTTAATGAATAACTTATTAGCAAATACATGTGTGCTGGTACCACTATAGCTTTCTTGGAGTTGAACCTTGCCCGATGAAGTCCTTAAGATAAGTCTTTATCAACTTCCATCAAGCATGCTCGGACCACTTTTTTATTATAGAATACCTTGCTAGATCTTCAAAATACTTGGCTTCAAAACCTTGTTTAGCCAAGAGCCTACTCGGAAGTAAACCTTGCTTGGCTATGAAGAACAACCTAGCTAGAAATAGTGAACCCTACTCAGATTGACATTAAAGAAGACTTCAAGAAGATAACCTTGCCTGAAAGGCAAAATATCTTGCTAGGACAAGTAAAACCTTGATAGGAGGTCCAAGTGTGCTCGGTTTCCATACTTAGTCATTTCCGAGGAGTGTTGAGGAGATTCCAATCTCTCTTAATCTTCTTTGAGTCATTTCATGTCAAATCTTTGACTCAACAATCTCCCCTAGATTGGAACACCTCAACTGTCCCAAATAACCTCTAAGGTTACATACACATAGTCAAAATACACATCAAATTAAAATCAAATTACATAAACATAAGAAGATTACAACTCATAATTTTTTCACAAGGACATTTGAAATTCATCCTATTCTAAGTTGTATCTTTATCTTCTTGGGCACATGGTTTCAGCAGCCTTTTGCTGAAATTGGGAAATTTCCCTGTGGTGTGGATGTTGAGGAGACAAATTCCATTTGAGGATTTCTTCAAGATCCTCAACACGAAGGAGTTCCAAATCAGACTCATTTGAGACAATGTAGCTCATAGAGTCAATTGTGTTACTCATCAGAAACCTTCCATTTTTGTCATCATAAAGTATGTTTTCAATTTTGTTGCAGTCTTTGATGACAGAAAGTGGTTGGCTTATTGAACTTGCAAAACATAGGTTATCAATCACTTATTTTTTTTACCATTTGACCCTTTTAACCAGTTCAGATAGGGAAAACCCAATTTTTCTTATTCCCTCAAACATTTCAAAAGTTTAAATTGTTGCACACTGGTAGACCTATATCTTTTCTAATAATCAGATATGTGCAGTGCAGCAATCATAGTCAACTGCTCTAGGTTGAACTTTCTGAAGTCAAGTTCGGAGTGAATATTCTCAATTTCCCCATTCTCCATCAGAATATTCAGATGTTCAGTCCTACAGTCATAAAATATTCCGTCTGGCATAATGTTACATTTGACCGGAAAACTTTTGGCTTTTGCTTCAAATTTAACAGAAGGTTCATCCATCTTCAAGAGTATATGTTTTGATTTCATTTGAGTAGTTATTGCCCTTTTCCTCTTCTTTGTAATGTTTAGTTTGGAGACAGATGACTTTGACTTCTCACAGAATACGTTTACTTTGGGTTTCCTAGTCTTTGATGGATTAATTATCTTCTTGGATCCCTTGTTTTTACCATCTAGAAGATTGAGCATTGGCCTTTGCTTGACATGTAAATTTTCCTTTTATCCTTTTAAAGTTGCTCGTAATTTCTTTCTTTGTCATGACTTTGACTGTGTCAAAAGGAATCCATTTTCTCACAAGAAACTTCGGTTTCCCACCATACTTGCATAGAAATGTTTGGATTTCCATTTCTTCTTTCAACTCATCTTGCCTTATCAAGTCTTCATTCAGAATTTCATTGTTCACAAAGTTCTTTCATCATTTAAGACTTTTGAAATTTTATCAATCACAGTGTCTAGTTTTTCTTTCACATCTGTTTATGGTTCCTCTACTTTAATCAGCTTAAGTAAAGAAACTAGCACTCCATTTGGAATTTCTTCATCATTAGCAATTTTCAATTACAGTTTTAGGACTTCCTTCAGATTTTCATTGTTCAATTTATTTCTTGATTGCTTCTCAGTTTCAAATTCTTTCAACATTTTCCTTTGTTCTTCAAATTCCTTGTCTGTCAGCATTTGATCAGTATAGATACCAACACATAACACAAAATGTGAGTTTATCTTGAAACAGATGCTCTTATAACATAATTCATTAATGAGACAAGTAAATTGTCTTATGTGATGAAAATGACTTGTCATTAAAGTACAATTATATTATTGGTGGAAAGAAAAGTTTCTGAAAAAAGTTCTTTTGATTCTTTCTTTTCTTTTGCACGCCAGGTTTTTAATGTATTTTGTCACTTAGTTCATAAATGCGTTCAACCATATCGAAATACAAGATTGCTTGAGAAATGAATCACAAGACAAATAATCAAGTATAAAATATTATATAGACAACCTTCCTAGGAATCAGCTAAGATTCCAAAATAAATACCTTAGAAATACTCCTAGTCACAAATCTTGCTCGAATAACTGAACCTATCACAAACCTTACCCAAATATGTCAAAAAGGTCACAAATATTCAGTTAAGTATATTTTGAAAAACAAAGTATGCTTGAAGAACTTTAAGAATACAAAGTGTGCTAGAGAGGAATTCAAAACACAAAGTGACCCGTAAAGCAAAGATTTAAATTTACCAAGTATGTTTGGAGAACTTGAAAATTTCAATGTGTGCTCGTAACATAAAGTGTGCCCGGGAAACAAGATTTTCCTGAAAACACTTGTAATTTCAAGGAATCATATTCACAAATAACACATAGCTTGCTAGAATGAGTTCAAACAGTAAAACAAACACCTAAGTATGCTATAAAGTCTGAAATCATATAAAGCTTGCTGGAAGTAACACATTCAATCACAAAGCATGCTAGTATGACTTAAAAACCTATAAAAGACTTAAGTTTGCTAGAAAGTTTAGAATTCAACAAAACTTGCTAGTGAATAGTAACATACAAAGTAGCTTGCTAGTAAACAGTTGTACTTCTAAACAAAACAATAAAGTGTGCTAGGCAATACCAACTATATAAAAGTATGCTAGAATCATCATATTCAGCATTTAAGAGGCAAAGCTTGCTAGAAACAAGTCAAATATCTTATAAAACAGTTAAGTGTGCTATAATAACTTAAAATTGCTAAAGCTTGCTAGTAATACCATATTCAAATTTCAAGTATGCTCGAAGGGGTTAAACTTCAACTAAAACAGTCAAGTCTACCCGAAATAATGTACAACATCAAAGCATGCCCGAAATTTATAAACTTAGACAAACAATATGTAAGTGTGCTCGGGAAGGTTGAAAACAACAAACCTTACCCGAAAATACATATTCAAACCTTTTGAAGGTAAAATGCAACACTTTTTGACTTAAACCAAATATCAAACATATCTTACTACTCTAATAAAAGACTACTATATATTGCCACCTGTCATCCTCTAATCACTCCTCACCTTTTTTTAACCCATCTACCTATATAATATACCTACCTATATAACAAACCAATGGAATATTCGTAAATTGCTTCAAATTTCCAAATGTGATTCTCAAAATTTGCAGTCTTCGTCCAAAGTGGCAATTTTATCTTAATTATCTATTATTTCCTTTATTTTCTCTTTTTGAAAATTCATCTTCACGGCTCCTCTGCACGAACCATCTTCATCCTTCAGACTTAAACCTAAAAATGAAATTAATCATCATCTACCAATTTCTAATGACTGGGCCTAACCCTAATGTTCGTGTATTATTCAATACCCATTCATTAGAAACCTAATGTATGTCGATTGATCGCCATATCTCTTTTCATTCGATCAAATATTCAAAATCATTCAACATCAATATTATCATCATCATCAAATATTCACAATCGATCTCTTTTCATTAATGATTCAAAATCGATTTCGGTAGGTTTTTTTATTGTTTTTTCCCTTTGATTTTCATTCATGGGTGATCCATCTCCGCACCATATCTACCAATCTTTTCGTTGTCTTCATTCCTTTGCTTCTAGGGTTCCTCTGTTTAAATATTATATGATTTAGCTTTCATTTATTTTCTATGATTTAGGTTTTTATGTGTTAGTAAAAATGTTTGTTATAAGGATCTATAGTTTTATATTGTAATGCAGAGTTTTATAAGCTCCTATTTGGAATTTTTGTGATTGTCCATGTATAACCAGTTTGAAGACTTATAATTCAAATGGGCTTTTGTAACCCTTGAAAGATGCAGTCAATCTCTAGGAGCTACATTGAGTGTATAGATGATCAAGATGTTTTAGATCCCATTGAAAGGTTTATCTCTTTTCTCAAATTGTTTTGTTTTTAGCTTTAAATTTAATATTGGTGTTTTTTTACGTAGATTACAAATGTTAAAAATGTGTGCCATTTATCAATAAATCAATGTTTTCAGTTATTGTAGTCTTACATTTTAGTTGTGGGTAGCTTTGAATTACATATTGTTTGTGTTATAATTTTGATCTAAGCTAAGTCAAAAGTTGATTTAGTAATATGCATCTTAGAATCACGGGTCAGTTTTTTAGATTTGCTAATTTTGATTGCTGGACAGTTTGGGCCTAAAATATTTATATTTTTTATTTTTTATTACAGTAAATGGTATCTTAGCATCATAATACAACAAGCACAAATCTATGTTACAGTTTTTGTTTATTTATCTTCTTCATCCAAGTTAGGATATTAAATATAGGCATTATACGTGCATAAAAAATTAAGGTTCTTCATCAACGCAATTGGAAGCGCCGTTTGTGGTGACGGAATTACTGGCATAGTAGCAGAAGTTGAAGCGGCTGTGGTTTTATTGATGAAATTGATAACATCAGGAGTGAATCAGTTACCGGTTGTGAATTCACAACTGCTATACTACCGGATAATCAGGTGGTAATTTTCTTTTATAGCTTTTTCATAATCTCTATGTAGGATTACCGAATGACTATCTGAGTGACTTTTGATTATAGCCCACTAGGTCATTAGCGATTCGCCATCGATTCACTTTCAGTTTTTTATGTATACTTTAGATTAGGGTTCACATCAGGGGAAAAATGGCCGGATTGGTACTGAGGATTGCTTCTATAAGTTTGAGTACACAAAGACTGCTACTAGTGGGTTCACTCCTGATCGCGTTGTTGTGAGTATTATTTGTTGCTCTTTTCAGAAGTAGTGGTTTTTGGTGTGAGTTAAGTTTTGTGTAAACATATTGTGTCAATTGGGTTTTGGTTCAATGTGAAGGATGCTTATGTTGTTGGTTGGTTTTCTTTCTGCTGCAATTGTCCTAAAGCTTATCATGCTTTTTGTGTTAATTGGGATGAAGCTTTCTTCCAATCCAAGGGTCATTGGAATTGTGATAAGTAATCTAATATGTTTGTAAAAACCTTTATTTCTTTAATTGTTTTAGATCTTATACTACCATACCTGTTTCATTTTGTATTAATTTTTTAATTACAACCGGATTTTAGGCGATGGAGTATTTAGAACTAGAATAGGGCTTTTCAGCTTTTGTTTCAGTTAATTCATGGCTTTATAGAAAAGTAGCTATTGAAATTATATTTATCAAACATGATTAGCGAATTGTGAATAGGTAGAGATTCTTTACAGCTTGCATATGATTAGATTATCCTATACATTGCCTTATTTATAAGATATCTTCCCATGATCAGGTCCTGAGGAAAAAATGGACAGCTTGGATCGAATGGAGCCATCGTAACATTCCATGGGATCGATCCCAACTTTGTATTGGTTGCATTAATGACAATGGGTAAAATTATCAACGTCATTTGTTGTATTCTTAAATGCCTAATTTACCAAGCTGTCGTTAATTTTTTTATTCACGTGGGGTATCACATTAAAAAGTTACATGGTTTGGTTTGATTTTTGTTTCGAGTAACTATATTTTCTTTCACCCATAAACAACATTCAAAAGTTTAACTATAAGGGAATATCCAGTTTTCCATATCTGTGTTGGTACTGACCGAAATATATCCAGTGGAGATCAATACCAGCAATTACATAATGATATATGAAAATTTAACCTTGATAAACGCTTCTAAAACGGGAGTAAAAAAACACATATTTCATCGTTACCTCACTAGACAAATCCATATTAGGGGTTGTTTCAGATTCATATATCATTATGTTTAATCCATATCTCATTTAGATATATGACAATATGAGTAGGTATATTAAGTTAATTATTTTAATATAAACTGTATTTTATTGTAACTAAAAGGCAAATTTGTATTCGATTATCAAGGGTTAGTGACATCCATCCAAACAAAATCCTTACACCTATGAATAATTTGGAACAAAAACATACCATAAAGATTTGACATAATGGTTCTTTAGTATTTGAAAAAAATAATATAAAAAAATATTAAAAGAGATAATTGAGCTAAGAATGGAAACAAAAAGTGAAAGGAAATGCTTCTATGTTTCCTCTTTGTATTTCTATTTTATCCAACATACTTGGGTTTGTGAAATATAGTCTTTAGTGAAGTGAGTTTCTTTTGGATTGTAAACGGGGGACTTATTATGGGCCAGAATATTATATAACTAAGTTTGTCAAATGTGAACGAGTTCTAAAAAACATTAATTTGTTTCAGATAAAAATAGGTTCTAAAAAACATTAATTTGTTTCAGTTCAAAACCGGTTTGAGCAATATAAGTTCAAATCATAATGGTTGTTTTCCAATGAATTATTCAAAAACCACTATCAGTAAAATGTTTACTATTAATTTTTAATATGAGATGCCACACTAATATGTGTTTTGTCTCTTCAGAAATAGAAGGCACGTAACCACCATTACCAATAAGAAGTCTAACGGTACGCAAGGCTGACCGTCAGCACCATTGGCAAGAGCCAAACTTGTTAACGTGTTGTAAATCTACAAAAGTTAGATACAAAGAGTTATTTAGAGAATCATTAGTTGTAAATTATATTACCCAAGTAAAGTTTAATTTAATGTTATATGGATCTTTGTTTCCATTTATTACTCTGTATTTCTTAATTTTAGTGGTATGAATCGAAATTTACATTGTTATAATATTTTTTTGTTGTTTTTGTATTATAACAAATCTGTGTTACACCACTCTATATGTGTGTCTATTCAAGTGAAATTAATATGTAATTTGTAAATTGAATATTATTATTTATTATAAATTATTCTTTATTTTAAAATGTTTGGCGTCAAGTCCTGTGTAGTACATGGGTTATAACCTAGTATATCAATAAAAATCATTCTTTAAGAGCAAATGATGCATTTAGACATCAAATTTCAGTTATAATTCCTTTCAAAACAGTTTCTTTCCTTTTATGAAATATGAAAAAGATCTCAATCATGGGATCATATTGACTATACAGCTTCTCAATACTTCATTCTCAGCATTATTTTGACAGATTAGACAGGTTAACAACAGATCTAGACTTAGCATGAATTTCAGCTCTTTGGTGATATGGTTAAGGTTCATTTAATATGTATATTACTGAATGGATAACACATATCATTTTCTGATGCTCCATATCTATTCTCAAGGCTTATTTGGCTTTCTCCAAAACACCCCGACTTGACTTTGACCCCCCTGGATTTGGTTAAAAATTGTTATCGACAGAACATTTAAAAATTGTAGATATTTCTTTTCAAGTCTAGCATACACATATGAGGTTGAACGTTGGACTTATAGGCCACGCAAGTCGGACTTACAGGCCTTTCATTCGGAATGTTTAAAGGACTTATATGATTGCCTCCACCCCTGTAGTTCTAGAATTAACCCTCATGTTTGCGTTTTTCTTTATAAAAATTTGTGAACACGTATCAACTTTTCGTTGAGAAAATATTTGAAATAATGTAGTTCACATTGTTCTTTGTCATTCTTTAATAAGATATTTCATTTTGGTGACAAAATACCAATGGGCTCGTGTATGTCTGGATAATCACTTTTCTGCCTATCATTTGAAAAGATTTATCTTAGAACATGCATAGACAACAATGTAACTCCACATTAGATTTTACATATCATGGTAAAGCAGCCATACATGTCAATGACTGTACTAAGTGCCTTTTTAGCCTATTAAATCGATATGATTAGCTAAGTAGTCAATGTACTATCATTTCTCATTTAAAAATTCAGTCACCCCAATTTCTCTTATTTGTCAGGTAAATGGCTATCCTGTTTGACCACAAGTGGTTAACAGGACCAAACATATATGAAAATACATGTCTTTTCAAATTAGAGTTATTAACATAATTTTAAGTGAATGAATAAAACAAGTTACAATTTCCTCAAATACTTTCGGTCTTTAGGTTAATGGCTATCCTTTCAATCTGAAAACAGATGATAGGACCACACATATACAAGTATATGCCCTTCCAATTTGAGCAAATGACATGATTTTAAGCAAAAGTAACTCTTTGAGTCTTTTCATTGAAAATTTCCTTTTAAGCTTCTATAAAGCTTTATTTTGCATGTATCAGCACCATTAAACAACTTGCTCTATTTTATCAAAATTGTTTTGACCAAAAGTTTTCTAAAGAGTTTTCATTTGAGCATATCTTTTGACACAAAAGCACATTTTGACATAATTACAAGAGTAACATATTCAAATCATCAGTGACATCATTAAAACAGGCTAACTTCACAAAATGCATAGTCTAACAAATCCTAAAAATATCACACTAGATATATAACATAATCAAGATATCAGACAAGCACATATTACCAAGTCAAATCAAATCCTTATCTAGATATCATACACATTCACTGCTCGGTTATCCAAAGCATCAGTAACACCTTGGATTAACAGTTAATAATTTAAGCACATTTTAGTGAACAGTAAACGGTATCATATTCAAACATAACAATTTGTAGATCCTCTATCAAAATAGTCAATTAGCACAAAGAGGCACACAAATATCAAACAAACATTCATCAAGACTTTGAAAAGATAGTCAGTTTGCACAACTAGCACACATCATTAATCAGACTTCATTTGAGTTGAACATGCCTAGCGCTTTCACAAGAAAGTTGAACCTGGTTCTATCAAGTGGTTTTGTGAATAGGTCAGCGAAATTATCACTTGTATCAACTCTTTTTACCTCAATTAAACCTTTTTCACTACAATCCCTTATGAAATGATGTATGATTTCAATGTGCTTAGTCTTGGAATGTTGCACATGATTCTTAAAAATAAAAGATGCAACAGTGTTATCAATGTAAATAGGGGTGTTTAAGTAATTCAGACCATAATCCAGCATCTGATTTTGAATCCAGAGGACTTATGCATAGCAGGCAGATGCAGCAATAAACTCAGCTTCAGCAGTTGAGATTGACATTGTAGTCTGTTTCTTGCATTTCCATGACACCCATCTGTCTCCCAAAAATTGACAACCTCTAGAAGTAGACTTTCTACTCATATTGCACCCATCTGTGTAGGCAGTCAGATCAAAGGACTGGTTCTTTGGATACCAAATTCCCAGATCTGGTCTTCCCTTCAAATATCTAAAGATCCTATTGACTGCATTCATATGAGAAACCTTAGGACTTGACTGGAATCTTGCAAAATCACATACAACAAACATGATACACGGCCTTGAAGCAGTCAGATACATCATAGATCCAATCTTTGCTTTGTTTTCATTTTCATCCACTGGCTCCCCCTTTTCATCTGCTACCATCTTTTCTTTTGTATCGATAGGAGTTGAAGTAGTTTTAAGGTCATTACACTTGAATTTATCTAGTATGTCAAGCACATACTTAAACTGGTATATGAAAATCCCATCGGTATTTTGCTGAACATGCAATCCAAGAAAGAATTTCATTTCTCCCATTAAGCTCAGACTGTATTTGGATTTCACCAACTCTTCAAACTCCATACACATCTGTTCACTGGTCGACCCAAAAATAATATCAACATAAACTTGCAGCAACAACAAATCTCTTCCTTTCTTCTTATAAAAGAGGGTCTTGTCAATGCCTCCTTTTTGGAAACCATGTTCACGAAGATGATTTGATAACTCATCATACCAAGCTCTTGGAGCTTGATGCAGTCCATACAAGGCTTTGTTTAACTTATACACACTGTTAGAATAATCAGGGTCCTCAAATCCTGGTGGCTAGGTCACATACACCTCCTCTTCTATCTTTCCATTTAGGAATGCAGATTTGACATCAAGTTGGACTACCCTTATATTCTTTGAGGCAGCATGTGCCAAGAAAATTATTACAGCTTCAAGTCTTGCAACTGGTGCAAAGACTTCCTCAAAGTCAATACTTTCTTCCTGTAGGCATCCCAAAGCTACAAGTCTGTCTTTGTTCTTAATTACAATACCTCTTTCATCCCTTTTAGTTCTGAAAACCCATTTGATTTCAATTGCATATCTGTTTCTTGGCTTGTATACAAGTTCCCACACTTGTAGATCTCTGAACTGAGCCAAATCCTCTTCATAGCATCCACCCAATTGTTGTCCTTCAAAGCTTTAACAATGTTCTTAAGTTCTATTTGGGATAGAAAGCAGGAGTACAAACATATGTTTGCAGATTCAGATGCACTTCTTGTTACTCTTTCATAGATATTTCCAATGATATTCTCATGAGGATGATTCTTTTCAACATAAGAGTATTGAACAATTACATCAGTGGATATATCAGAATCAAGATTTGTATCATTGAGATCAGGTTCATCAATGATTAACTCAGATGTTGTATCATGAAACTCTGGTGCTTCTTCATTGTTCAGTTGAGAGGTAGATGCACCATTGTTTCCAACATTCAGATTTTGAAACAGGTCCTCATATCTTGCATTTCTTCTTGCTTCTGTAGAGTTATCAGGATCTTCCTCATTTATCACTTCATTATCCTGATTTTCTTGTCCAATATTCTGATCTTGAACTTGATATGGACCTTTTTCCTTTTCAACAGAAGAAGGATGCTTCATGAAATTATATTCTTATCCTTTTTTAGCAACCTTTGACCATAGCTTGTCCAAATCAAGTTTCTTTGAGGATTCATCAGTAATCACACTTGTCTTATACATAGCTTTATCAAATTCTTCAGGATTAATCTTGAAGGACTTGATTAGCTTTTCAAGATCAAATAGCCATGCTCCACCATCAACTGTATTAAATTGATTTTCATTAAACACAATATCAGATGATTCTATCACACTCAAGTGGTCTTTTATATATACTCCGTTTGCTTTTGAGTGTGTAGAGTAACCAACAAAGAAGCAATCCAAGGATTTAGCTTGAAACTTGTTGAGATAATCCCAGGTGTTCAGCAACGAACATTTGCATCCAAATGCCTTGAGAAACTTGATGTAGGGCTTTCTTTTAAACAAAATCTCATAGGGAATTTTGTCTTGACTTTTGTTGAGAAGCACTCTATTCTTAACATAGCAGGCTGTGTTGATTGCTTCTGCCCAAAAAGTGATAGGCAGAAAAGCATCAGCCAACATGGTTCTTGCAGCTTCTATAAGTGTTTTGTTTCTTTTTTTTAGCTACACTATTTTGTTGAGGAGTTCTAGGAGCAGAGAATTGTTGAAGAATACCTTTTGAAGTACAAAACACTTCCATTACTCCATTCTTGAACTCTGTGCCATTGTCGCTTCTCAATATCTTAACCCTTGCATCCATTTGATTCTCAATCCTGGTTACACAACTCTTAATCATCTCAGTAGTCTCATCCTTTGTACTTAGGAAATAAACTCAAGTGTATCTTGAGAAGTCATCAATGATCAATAGACAATATCTCTTCTTTCCTATGCTTGGGACACTTACAGGACCAAAAAGATCCATGTGAAGCATCTCAAGCACTTGATCAATTGAGTTGATGAGTTTTGCTTTATGAGAAGACTTGTGCTGCTTGCCCTTTTGGCATGAGATACAATTATCATCCAGTTTGAACTCTCTTGTAGGTAAGCCAATCACATGCTCACCCTTCACAAGTCTGTTCATGTTCTACAGATTCACATGACACGGTTTCCTATGCCACAATTTTGACTCATTTTTAGTGGCTTTAGAAACAAAACATGTACCACCCCGTGAAACAGTATCGTTCATTTTAGTTCATACAAATTGCCATTCCTTGGGGCCATCATCATGATCATGTAAGGAGGGATAACAAAATCAGGTTTAAGAATTAAATAGTGAGAATCATCAAACCCAACTTTATAACCTTTGTCACCCATCTTCGATATGCTTAAAGGATTATATTGTAACCCTTCCACATAGAAGACATTGTCAAATGTGACCTTTCCATTGTCAAGATACACTTTCCGACTATTTTACCACCATTCTTATCACTATCAAAGGCTACTGGACCTTCAAACTTCTCTTCATAGTTGACAAGTGACCTTTTGTCACAAGTAATGTGCCTGGAAGACCCACTATCCATATACCATACTACATTCAGTGGAGTGGATGGTTCCTGCACAAATCAAAGAAATTGATTAGTTCTGTCGGTCCCGTATCACAATCACAATCTAGTCATAACTCACAAAATAAATTTGTCGACAAAAGAGTTAATGACAGTTCCTATTTTAGGAAAGAAAACCGTTTGTTTAAGGCAGAATCAGAAACAAACAGTGTAGTTGCTGAAAGATTAATTAAAGGTAACTAACACTCAAGAATCACTCAAAAGATTTCCATTCATATAATATAAATAATACAAACGACAATCGATTTAGGGTTTCTTGATAGAAAAGTCATATCCGTACTATTCTTTGACAGTCGTCACGCTCAAATATTCTCTCTATATTAATTGAATTTTCCGTAGGAGGCGTGCCCTAAAATATACCTTTTATAGTCCTGACTCCTCCAGACAGCTGTCTTTCCTTCTAGAAACCGTAAATAAATAATACATATTAAAATTACATACTCAAACTATACTAAGTGTAAAAACAGGTCTTCCGGGTAGACTTTGCATAGGTTGTTTTCACCGGGTAGGCTTTGTGCCTTTGTCTTCTTCAGGTAGACTTGGTAACCTTGAAGTGTGCTTGGACAGTACTCCGGGTAGGCTTTACTTAGAGTATTTTACAAAGGAAAATACTTACATAGCAGACTTCAAAATTCTTGATCTAATAAAAACTTTGCCCGACATGACCTTACGAGCAACCTTGTTCTTCAATGGTTCCTTCAACTCCTTGCTAGGAATAGCTTATTAGCAAGGTCAAGTGTGCTTGGTAACATTGTAGCCTGCTAGAGTTGAATCCTGCCCGATGTCACTTATGATATTTCATTACTCTCATCAAGCTTACTCGGATCACTGTTTTATTGATAAATACCTTGCCCGTTCTTCCAATCACTTGGATTCCAGAGCTTGGTTAGCCAAGAGCTTACCTGGAGGTAAACCTTACTCGGCTATGAAGAACAATCCTGCTAGATATAGTGAACCCTACTCGGGTGTACACAAAAGAAGAATTCTAGAAGATAACATTGCCTGATAGACAAAATACCTTGCTAGGGTAGGAAAACCTTGCCTGGGAATCCAAGTGTGTTCGGATTGACTAAGCGATTTCTGAGGAGGTTGATAAGATTCCAATCTTCCTTATACTTTTCTTAGGTCAAATCGTGACCCAACAATCTCCCCCTAGATTGTAACACCTCAGCTATCCCAAAACACTTCTACAGTTACACATAGTCAAAATACACATCAAATCAAAATCAAATTTTTACATATTCAAAATGTCAAACAATTACATATTCAAAATTCTGTCCGAAGACATTACATAGAAAAACCTATTCTAAGATCTTTTATCTTCTTCTTGCATCATAGGCTGCTTATCTTCGATTGACCATCACTGTTCCTGCCATTTGTCTAAAGATAGAAAGGATCTGGTGATGAGTGTGACTTTCAGGAATCTCCATATCCCTAATATCTCTAAGATCTTCATCATGCAGATAGGTCAGGTCTTCATCCTTCTTGATTATCCCCAGTATAAGCCCATCAGAATTACGAAGAACATAGTGGCCATGATTTTTCTTATATTCAATTTTTCCAATGATGCCATTCTTCTGAACAGTGTAGTTTGGGCGTGTCATTCTTCTCCTAACGCTTATACAAGTATTCATATTTGACAAGGGATTGTTGTTTCTCACTGACACTTGATAGTTCAATTCTGCACTTCTTATCTTCTTCATTCTTGTTGCTCTTCTTGTTCTATCTTGTTTTTTCAACTTCCAACTTTTCTTTTTTTTCAAAAAATGGAAATCCCTTGTTAGCTTCCTTTTTTAGATACTTGGAGAGTTCATTTTGTTGTCTCGCGGCAAACTTGATTTTATCATGATAATCATATAAATTCAGTGTGGCCATTTTCTCCAATTGTTCTCTTGAATACTCAGCAAAATCATCTTTGAATACAATATCTCTCAATTGTCTGCTTTGCATAATCACTTTTAAAGACTCAGAGACTGAGTCAAAGTAGAGAGTTCTTGGAAGATCCGCATTTGATTGTGGTCCTGTCATTCATTATGATCCTGCTCTACTTGATTCACCTCTACCTGCAGATGGGTGTGGTACAGGTGGCCTAATTAGGATAAACTTCATAGGTTTCCTAGGCCTAGATATAGCAAAGACTGTCATATACATAGATTCAATTAATTCAGCAGGGTAGTTGATCAGATCAGCAAAATTTTCATATGCATCTTTGACAAGTCTTATTATCATTTTAACTACCCTTGAATTAGTCATTAATCCTGCAAGTACAAATCTCCAATCAATAAAACTTCTAGGGTTCTCTCCCTCCAACTGAACTTTCTCCCATTTTGCCTCTTGCGAATAAAACAGTTCTTTCAATTCATACTTATCCAATGCAACAAAGGCATTCTCATTCATTCCTTTCTGATTCACCATTACAACCCTAAGGATTTGAATCATTTCTTCATTTTCCCAAGAAACAATAGGTTCATCTGTTGGTTCAGGTTTCACTTCCATTGAAATTTGGGTTTCATCAGCAGTTGCCCCTTTGATTTTTCTTTTTCAATTTGGCTCTTTTGTTTCTCCCTTAGGGTCATGATCTTCTTTTCTATATAGGGGGTTCATCTTGATATCCCCTGTGCTGTACACTAGATGGTTCAGGTTGCACTTTCCTCAATTGATCTTTCTTTTTAAACTTGTTGTAGAGTGACTCAACAGCATCCTTAGTTAGGCTATCCATTGTTTCTGGTGCCATTCCCTTATCCATCAAGTAACTACATTTTCCAGCATATTTCTTTTTAAGTGCTTCATGTTTCTCAACCAGTTCAACTTCTATTACAAAGTTTTCTTTGACTTCTTCTCTTGAGTTATTATAAGCATCTCTGAGCTTTTCAAATCTGAAATGGCTCAAATCTTTTTTCAGAATAGCCATGTTTTCTCAGATAATCTCTATACTTTTGGCTATCTTTGTACTTTTTCTGTTTCAGTTTTTCAACTGTGTCCCTTTCTTTGTCCAATCTTTTCTGCAGTTCATCATCATTTAAGGAATATAAGCTTTCAAAACTTATTCCAAAACCCATCAGTTTAACTAGAGGATTTTTCATTTTGGCTTCAATCAAGCTTTGCTCAATGCTTCTCCTTTGGTCTTCAGTTATTGTTACTTCAGGAGCTACAACATTAACATTAGCGCTTTCAGCATTTGTCTGATTCCTTTCATTGTCATCATCATTATCATTATCAGATTCATCAGATTCATCCTCCTCCTCTGTTGTTTCATTGACTGCATCAATTTTAGGTTCATCTTGAGTTGGATTTTCAGGGACTGTAACATTTGGTACTCCTTGAACAAATTCTTCAGGCCTTAATGTTTGTTGTGGAACTGGCCTTTGAGGACTTGTTTCATCATCAGGTGTTTCAACATAATAGTTATTCTTTTCATCCCATTTTCCTTTCTTCACAGATTCATCTCTTTTAGCTTGTTCACCATCTTTTCTTTTTCTTCAGTAAAATTTTTCAAATATGCTTACATTCTTATGATGATTGTAGCATTAGCCATCATTTCCCAAATGTTTCTTTAGTTTGTTGCTCAGGTTCCTTTTTAGGTTCCTGTTGAGGTTAGCTGGAGGACTGTGCAAACATACTCACTACAATGGCTAGGGAATTGTCAACTTCCTCAACTTTCTTCAAGTTTATCAAGGATTCTATCACTTCTTGATCATTAGCCTCCTCTTCATCAATCACTTTGGTAATATTGGCTTGATAAATTAAAACCTCTTGCTCTGCCAGTTTTGCTGGATCTATTGTTCGGGCAATGTGTTCCCTTTCCCATATCTCATCCATGACTTGTTACAGTGTCTTGGCAGCAGCAGCTTTATCTTCTTCCTCCTCTTCTCCACCAATATTTGCCTTGACAGGCTCTTCTATCTCATCATTCTCACTTATTTTTGCTTTTCCCTTGGCTGGTCTTCTTTGCTTATCACTTTCAGTTTCAGATTCAAAGTCCTCAATTTCCTTATCAAATCATCCATTTCTCCATCATGCTCTACCCTCTTAGAGCTTTCAGGTTGTTCAGTTTCAGTTTCAGTGAGTTTAAGCTCCTTAGTAACAGCATCATCATCATTGAACACATCAGTTTGACCTTCAGATATCACATCAGTTTGTATGTCAGTGGCTGCATCAGACTACATATCAGTAACCACATCAGTGGTAGCCACATTTTCATCAATATTCATCATTTCATCTCCGAACTCAGTCTCCTTCTCTCCTCTTCCCTCATCCTCATCTCTGTTCAACACATTCAGAATTTCATTATCAGCATCGTAGTTCTGTTGATCTTCATCAGACTTATCAGCTTCACAGTCCTCTTCTGATATCAGTCTTTCACTGCTTTCCTCAGAAGCATCATATGCAATTAATAAACATGTCAAACCATCATAGATTGACATCACACATGCATCTACCATCACAACATCATCATTACAACCATCACCAGTTGGCTCATTTATATTCTCCCCCTGTATTAGGGCAGCTGAGGTCTTCTCAACCTACTACTCCATGGTTTGAATTCTTGAATGTGCAACAGCCAACTGAGCTATCAGGTCAGCATTCTCATTATTCAAATCAGCATTTTCACCTCTCAAACTTACTGCTTCAATTATTAGGTCAAAGTTTCTCTTGTAGATATTGGCAATATTGGGAGATGTAGTGTGGAAGGTGAGATGTTCAATGATTCTGGTAAAGGATTTGAGGTTTGTGTCTGGGATTGAGTTTGAGTTTGGGTGTGGGTTTGAGTCTTGAGTTAGGTTTGACGTTGGGTGTGGTTTAATTGTTCAGTTTGGCTTTGATTTAGGATTGGTGTATGAGTGGATGGGGTGTGAACAGGTTGGTCATTTAGTGGTGGAGTTGAATATGGTGAGTGTTTTGGGGTTTGAGATGTTTGGTCATTTGGTGATGGTAGGTATGATGGTGTGTTTGGTTGTAAGTGAATAGGTGTGGTAGTTGGTGTTTGTGTAATTTGTAATCCCCCCTGATTTTGTACATGATCATTTAAATTATCATTACCTCCTTCTGGAAGCCCAGCACCATCATCATCAAAATCATTTCTCCCATCATCACCATCATCATTTCCATCATCACCATCATTTCCATTATCATCAGAGTCATCGTCTCCATCATTCTCATTCTCTACATCCTGTTCCTCTTCAGCCAATAACTCATGTAAATGAGGAATTTGGATATCATCAACCATTAACCATGGTAGATCTTCATGTACAATATTTGGATTGAATCTGTTGGTACTACTTGACATTGAAATTCTCTTGAAAGTAATCGGATTTTGCAATAATTGTGTGATCCCAGTAACAGGTAGATCTTCCAAATCCTGGTTGAAAATAATTTGTAAAAATCTAGGATATTGCAAGAATCTATCATGGTGTGCCTTCTTTAGGTTGCTCATCAGTCCATCAAAGATCATCTTCAACAAATTGAAGGATATCTGAATAGGATAGCAACTGTGGCCTTAGCTAGATCCCGACTCATGAGAGTCCATGATCCCTTTCGAGGATCAAAACTCTGAATGATGTGATGAATCACAAATCGATATAACAAGGGGCACATTCCTTTCTGAAATTGTCCTTCATGAACAGTCTCCTGAAAACCCATCATTTGACTATATATTCTGAATAGTTGAGCAGTTGTCAAATGAAGTGATTCTGGGTTATCATCATTCAACCTCAAGCATCTTCGAATCACCCATTCATCTATGCGAATTTCTTGATTTGCAACTTTGGGTTCGACCCTGTTTCCGTTAACATCGTCATACAACCTTGCTGATGTACAAAAATCAAGGGAATGATTTCGGTAGATCGTTGGATATTCAGTCAAAGCAAAATTAATGTTGGATCGTTGTAGCCATCTGATCATCACAGCAACCTCTTCATTAGACGTAATGACTTGCAACAACGCACACATATTGTGCTTGTGCTCAAATTCATATCTTGGTGGGTTATCATCTGCCATTTCTGAAAAACATAATCAAACACATTCAAAGAAGAAATTAGTCCTAAAGTTCACAACTTTAATTAATTTCAAGTTATAACCTACACATAAACAGAGATATTAGTAAACATGAATAATCAGAGCCCATTTTCACTTAATCATGGTCGGAAAACACTTAATTAAAGCTTACCGAGTCGGATTGTGAGGGCTGATAAATTAGGGTTAGGATTAACGATGAATGCGATAAGTCAGTTAGGTTTTTTGGAGAGTAATCACTTAAATGAGAGAGGGGGTGGGGATAATGTTGAAAAACTTCTCTCACTCCTTCTTATATACCTTTTGAAAGTGGGCTTTAAATGAATTTTATCGTTTAGTAAGTTAATAGCTGTCATACTGATGTGTTATAAAACACAATTGTTTTCCGTACATTTTTTATCATATTTTAAGTGCTTATTCGTATAATAAATAATAATTATGGCTTGTTTTTATATGATCTTACAAAGTTTATTATTTTGTGTAGGTGACGAGTTTTAAAAGAGAAAATGTTCGGGTTTTTGAAGATATTGGAGGCCTTTATGATCATGTTAACAAGACCAAAGCTCAAAGCCCGACCCATGCCCGCTAGAGAAAGCCTTACATGTCTTAATATATAATAACTTAAAAAAAATAAAACTCTAAGACCCTCATACCTAGTTCCGATCGGTATAGGAAAAAAAGAATTAGATAGTTGTTTTTTTGGTTTTTGGTCGCCAAGTGGGAAACAACAAATTAAGTTGAGTTTTGTTTTGTGGCAGAATTTAAATAACCACGAGAGGTACAACAGCACAACCTATTATTATTATTTAATCAAAAGCAAACAACATATAACAAAAAAAAAATAAATAAACCAACACCAACCTTGGGGAATTTCCGATCGGCATTGGCAGGAAGGAAAGCAAGAGAAAAAGATTTTTGGTGGCTTTTTGGTGACTAGGAGAGGCAGGCTATCATCAAGGGATTTTTGGGACAGCAGCTCGGGGTCGTTTCTCACCATAAACGCAGCCATAATCTTAAGTAATCACTCATAAACTTTGTTCTTTTGTTCAAGAACCCTAACTAGTTGATTTGATCTTTTATGTTGGATTGTTTTGCAAGTAACTTAGAGTTTGACTTGTGTTTGATTGTTCTTGATCATTGAATGAGTTTTATTATGTTTATGTTGATGTTTATGATGTTTAAATCCATTGTTTGTTGCTGTCCAAAATCATTGTGTAGCTAAATTAGTTAGTTCTACCTAGGTTAGATGATTATTGTTAGGTTTTAGTAAGTAGTTTGGATTGTTGATGATCATGGCTTTAATTGTTAATGTAAAGTTTGTTTTAACATTGAATTAGGTTGTGTTTAATGACTGTGAATTAGTTAATTACACTCATATACCTCTTGCTTTGATTAATTGAATGAATTTTGATTGATTGTTGCTTGTTAGGACTCTTTACTTAGTGTTTAGTGTTTGTTTGCGGGAAGTACAACCGTAGGGTTTAAGTAAGTGTATTAATAGAATATAATCAGCGGGTTGACACCTTCTTAGTGACCGAGAGATGATAGGAAGTAAACTCATCTCATAGCTTTTACTTGTTAGGATTAGGATCGCGCGATAGCGGGTTCGGTTCTTGTCGGGTTTGGGTTTGTGAGCGATTAGTTGACCTAGTTTAAGTTGAAATGAATTGTTTCTCTATCATTGGTTGCCTATTATTCGTCTCCATTAGGGTAGTGTGTCGGTGAGACCGAGAGGAGAGTCGGAATTAGAGCATTTTAACAATTCGTCACCCGGTTTGTTCTTAAAATTAACTGAGTGTAGGTTAGGGTTTGTTAGTAATCTAGCTTCCTAAGTGAACCTTAGTTGTGTCATCCTTAGGAACCGGTGTCGTGAGATTCTACAATCTAATAGCTTATTATACCTTCAATAGGATTCTTTCCTAGGTAGACGTTTTTCCCATTGATAAATCTTATTTTCACAGTTTCGTTTAGTCTTCTTAAATTAAGTCTTTTAAGTTAATTAAATTAAGTTTGGTTTAGTAGTTAATAATATAAAAATCAATTTAAAAATATATTATTCTTAGGTGAGACTTATTTAGGCTTCAGTGTTAAATTCGATTTCACGTGTCCTTGTGTTCGACACTCGGACTTCCTTAGTGCTATACTATTAGTGATCGGTACACTTGCCGGTTTTGTGTGGTTTCTTTAGGATTTTCGTTTAATAAATTTAAAGCTTAGTTGTGAGAGCATCATTTTACACACATCAAGTTTTTGGCGCCACTGCCGGGGACACGATTAGAGGTGTATTACAAAAGACTCGAGTTAGGACTTACCTTGTTTACTACTTCTTTTTCTTATTTGTTTTGTTTGTTAGTTTAAAATAGTTTAGCTAATTTTAGTTTATTTTGTTTATTTAAATAGTTGTACGCAACGTACTCGATCTCTAGGACCACCAGAAACCGAAGGATTTTCCGAACCAGAGAGAGATCTTCGTGAGAGACGTCGTACAAAACCGTCTTCCAATTCATCTACGCCCATCGGTAATACATTCTCTTCTCCCACTTTTTCTGACCCGTCATTAGGGATAGGATTATGGGCGACGCGAATCCACCACAGAGGAGGACAGTTGCAGACCGGGTTCATCCGGTTGATGCTGGTGCGTGATCCAGCTTTGCACCACCAGCCATCGGAGTTCACACGACTTGGCAGATTCCATCTAATATCGTGAACGCGATTTCTCATTCTGCTCAATTTCACGGGTTGCTCCATGAACCCACATGCTCATCTCACTCGCATTACACGAATTTGCGACACGTTTCATATTGTCGGCGTATCCGAAGACGCCATCAAACTCCGAATCTTTCCTTTCTCACTCGTTGATCGTGCGAGTCTGTGGCTTGAGTCTCACCCACAGGGATCCATTGCTACTTGGGCTGCCATGCAGACCCTGTTTCTCGAAAAATACGATCCTCCGGCTAAGGCCGCTCGTTTGCGCAACCAAATTCATTCTTTCCAGATGGAGGACACCGAGAGCTTCTACGAGACATGAGAGAGGTTCAAAAATCTACTTGCTTTATGTCAGAACCACAGCCTATAAGACTGGGCAGTTGTTGAGAAGTGCTATAACGGAGTGACATACGCGACTCAGAGTATGCTCGACACGGCTGTAGGAGCAACTTATTAACGAAAAAGGATAACGATGAGTGCATCGCCTTGTTTAACGGTTTAGCCATGAGTGGATACCAGCGACCACCCGTTAAGAGCACCAAGACCATTGACTCCTTATCACGCGGTATACATTTGGTCGACAAAAGCACCGCACTTGCAGCACAGGTTGAGGCATTGGCAAAGATCGTGAAGGACCTGCTGGTGAAAAGTAAGTTATGCGAGATCTGTAGAGGGGGGCATGATACCGTTCAGTGCCCCTTGGGTTTCTAGGAGGAGGCAGTCGACTTTGTTAATAATCCAAACCGAAATCAAAACTCATTCAATTCGTATAATTCGGGGTGGAGAGGTATCCAAAATTCCAACTAGAGGAACGGAAGTCAGTCCGGCTTCCAGCAGCATCAGAGCCTATTCCAGGATTCCGATGAGGGAATGAGTAGTGGGGAGAAGAAGCCCACGATAGAGCAGATGATGGCACAGCAGACAAGGATGCTGTCGCAGCTCATGACTCGAGAGGACTCCCGTCACAAAGAGACTCACGAAAAATTTCGGGAGCACGAGTCATTCATGAGAAATCAAGGAGCGTCAATTCAAAATCTTGAGCGGCAGATGGGAGAGATAGCAAGTCATCTAAATGAAAGGTCGCCAGGTACATTTCCAAGTAACACTGAACAAAATCCGAAGGTGTTCGCGAAGGCTGTGACGACGAGGAGCGTTGCAGGGACACGTAGCGAACTTGTGATTCAGGAAGCGACGAGAGGAGTCGTTAACGAACCTGAGGTAGATGTAGAGGAGCAGGTAGATGAGGAGATTCAGTTGGAGTCTCCACCGGCCAAGGTGTATCAGAGGTGCAGCACAAGAAGTACAGCAAAGGCTGAGAACCAGCCATTACCCAGCACACCACCGAGAGTCTACAAACCTAGACTCCCACCACGAGGAGCAGAACTCCAAATTTCTTGATCTTCTGAAGCAGCTTCATCTTAACATTCCATTCTTTGAGGCACTTACGCAAATGCCCAAATACGCAAAGTTCCTGAAGGATATTCTTTCAAACAAAGAGAAGTTAGCCGAAGTCTCTTCCATTCCTCTGAGTGCTGGTTGCTCTGCAGTCTTGCAGAGAAAGTTACCAGAAAAGATATCCGATCCTGGGAGTTTCACGATTCCCTGCATCTTGAGTGATAATACGGTTGTTCATGCGCTGGCAGATTTGGTGCCAGTATTAATCTCATGCCGTATTCCGTGTATCGCAAGTTGGGTTTAGGCGAGCCGAGGCCTTCCCGTATGAGTATCCAGCTTGCTGATCGTTCTATGAAATCCCCCGAGGGGTGGTCGAGAAAATGCTTTTTCGTGTCGACAAGTTCATCTTCCCAGTGGACTTTGTCATCTTGGACATGAATGATGACGATAGTGCCCCACTTATCATGGGCCGACCATTCTTTGCCACTGCACAGGCGTTGATCGACGTCTGTGAGGGTAAGTTGATCTTAAAAGTTGGGGATGAGAACGTCACCTTTGACGTTCGACAGTCACTGAAACACCCCAAGTCTGCTGATGACTCCTTATACTTCATTGATACCATCATGGAGCATGTCGGGGATTTTCTCAGCGAAATCTGTGGAGGATCTGCCTCCGACAACCAGATTCTCTATAGGGAGATATTAGAGATTGAGATGGTTGCCGTAACTAATCAGTCCTTAGATGACGACACCGAGTCGCATATCCCTGAATCTAGTGTGTCTGCTGAGATCGTACGAGAGGATACTATGAACCGACCTTCGGTCGAGAGTCCTCCTTCTTCCTTAGAGCTTGAGGATTTGCCTTCCCACCTTGAGTATGCGTTTTTAGATAATGAGGGGAAACTGCCAGTTATCATTGTATCTGCTTTGACGGAGGTCGAGAAGGAGAAGTTGTTGAGGGTGCTACGAGAGCATAAGGAGGCTATTTCATGGAAGATTATCGACATAAAGGGTATCAACCCTTCGTTTTGCACTCTTAAAATTCTCATGGAGGAAAACTTCAAAACTGTCGTTCAGCCACAACGACAGCTTAATCCGAAAATGCAAGAGGTCGTGAAGAAGGACAGCATTAAACACCTTGATGCGGGGATCATTTTCCCCATTTCTGATAGAAATTGGGTGAGTCCAGTCCAGGTAGTTCCTAAAAAGGGTGGCATGACTGTCGTCACCAATGAGAGGAATGAGCTTATTCCCACCAGGACTGTGACGGGATGGTGAGTCTGCATCGACTATCGCAGACTAAATGATGCCACCGGGAAAGACCATTTTCCTCTACCCTTCATTAATCTAATGTTAGAGCATTTAGCAGGTCAGCAGTTCTACTGCTTCTTAGATTGTTTATCCGGGTACTTCCAGGTTCCGATAGCTCCCGACGACCAGGAGAAAACCACTTTCACTTGCCCTTACGGAACGTTTTCCTATAAACGTATGCCGTTTGGACTTTGTAACGCTCCGGCCACATTCCAGAGGTGTATGGTGGCCATTTTCCATGTTATGATCGAGAAATCCATGGAGGTGTTCATGGACGATTTTTACGTATTTGGGTGTTTCTTCGATCATTATTTATCAAATCTCGAGAGGATGATGTCCCGCTGCGTAGACACCAACCTAGTCCTTAACTGGGAGAAGTGTCATTTCATGGTTCGCGAGGGTATTGTTCTGGGTCATCGGCTCTGAAGTGCGGGGATAGAGGTTGACCGAGCAAAGGTCGAAACCATTTCTAATCTTCCCCCGCCTACTTCTGTGAGATCCATTCGTAGCTTTTTAGGTCATGTCGGGTTCTACCGCCGGTTCATCAAATATTTTTCTAAAATCGCGAGACCCATGACCAAACTTTTGGAGAAGGATGCTCCATTTGTTTCATCCGAGCAGTGTATTGAGGCTTTTGATCTTCTAAATGACAAACTCGTCAACGCCCCGATCATGGTCGCTACCGACTGGTCGTTACTATTCGAGTTGATGTGTGACGCGAGCGACTTCGCAGTCGGAGTGGTTCTTGGAAAACGGAAGGATAAACACTTCCATCCGATGAACTATGCTAGCCGGACCTTAAATGGCACACAGGAAAGTTATACCACCATCGAAAAATAGCTTTTAGCTGTGATGTTCGCTTTCGACAAATTTAATTCCCATCTGGTCCTGTCCAAGACAATTGCTTACACGGATCATGCCGCTATTCGATCTCTCTTCAGCAAGAAGGATGCTAAGCCTCGTCTTATTCGATGGATCCTGTTGCTTCAAGAGTTTGATAAAGAGATCCGTGATAAAAAGGGGGCTGAGAATGTGGCGGCCGATCATCTTTCACGTCTAGAGGGAGTTGATTTGGGAGATACGGGGATCAGGATCGACGATCGTTTTTCGACGGAGAGTCTGATGTCTGTTACTGCACAAGAGGAAGGTTTTCCATGGTTCCCTAATTTCGCGAACTATCTTGCTGATGGATACCTCCCAAAGATGCCTTACCAGCAAAAGAATAAAATCTTTGCTGACATCAAATTTTACCTTTGGGACAAACCATATCTTTTCCGCATTGGTGTTGATCAGCTTAGTAGAAGGTGTGTAGATGTCAAGGAAGGATGGAAAATTTTGAGCCTCTGTCATGTGGGATCGACAAGAGGTCACCACGGTGTGAGTTCTACGGTGAAGAAAGTCTTTGATTATGGTTTTTATTGGTCGTCTATCTTAAGGGATGCTCATCTGTTCAATAAGAGTTGTGATCGTTGCCAGCGTGTCGGCAACATTTTTTTGTGAAACGAAATGCCCCAGAATGCTATTCAAGTTTGTGAGGTTTTTGATATTTGGGGTATTGATTTCATGGGACCGTTTCCATCTTCGTGTGTAAACAAGTACATACTCGTTGCCGTTGATTACGTGTTAAAGTGGGTTGAGGCCAAATCTCTACCCACGAATTATGCTCGAGTGGTAGTCCGTTTTCTAAAAAGTTTATTTGCTCGTTTTGGAGTCCCGAAAGCCTTGATCAGTGATTGAGGTACTCACTAATGCAACTCGCAGATGGATAAGGCGTTGCAGCGCTATGGGATCACCCATCGGCTTGCGACCGCCTACCACCCACAGACTAGTGGGCAAGTAGAAGTGAGTAATCAAGGAATCAAACGTATTCTCGAGAAAACGGTTGGTTCGAATCGTCGGGATTGGTCTGACAAAATAGATGACGCTCTGTGGGCCTTCCGTATGGCCTACAAGACTCCGACTGGTTCCACACCATTTCAGATGATTTATGGGAAGGCCTACCATCTTCCTGTTGAGTTGGAACACCGCGCTTCATGGCTCTCCAGGGGGTTAATCTTGATTTATCTGCCGCAGAGGGCAATCGTTTCCACCAGTTACAAGAGTTAGAGGAGCTCCGGGATCATGCATATGCACAATAATTTAGGTATAAGGAGCACACGAAGGAACTGCATGATTGAAAATTGAAGGGTAATAAGCAGTTCAAGTGTGGGGATAAGGTCTTACTGTATAACTCCCGGTTGAGGTAATTCCCGGGAAAGTTAAAATTCCGATGATTGGGACCGTTCACGGTCACTGAGGTATTCCCGTATGGCACCATTGACATACAAGATCAAAGCGGGAAGTTTAAGGTGAACGGTCTTAGATTGAAGAACTACATACGAGAGCCGATAAGTGATCAGACAATCGAGGTGTTCTACCTTGACTCATTCACCGAGGAGTAGACGTGATGGATGCATCACACGGGAGACAGTCTGAATTGTAGAGTTTCTATTATGATTTTCTATATTATCTGTTTTTATTTGTTTTATTTGTGTTATTTATAAAAACAAAAAAATACAAAAAAATAAAAAAATTAATGAAAATAAAAAAAATTAAAAAATCAAAAACACAAAAATATGTTTATTTCTTATGTTTTTGTTTTCTGTTTTGTACGCCGCTACATGCGAGCGAGTTTGAGTTTTTACAGGTACTATTATGCTCATGGTAGCTCTGATGGTGTTTTGAAACTAGTTCACCCGAGGTTGCGGCCGCGAATGAAATGCTATACAGTCGTTCGATTCATACACAGCTGATGAAGAATCTTCATCTAAACCAGAGGAGTAACCCATTCTCTGTTTTACTTTTTCTTTAAGTTTTAATTTTATTTTTCAGTTTTTATTTTATTTTATTTTTCAGTTTTTATTTTATTTTATTTCTTTTCCTTGTTCTCATCGAGGACGATTTTGTTCTATGTGTGGGGATGAGAATTTATTTTACTTAGTTGTAGGAAAAAATAAATAAATAAATAATAAAAAAAATTTAAAAAAATTGTCCCTTGAAAATTGTTTTTATTCTATGTTAAGCAGGAGATGATATTATTACCAATGTGCTAACGAACTCTCGGAATTTTTAGCATGTTTTTATAAATATAATAATTTTAAAACGGTGAACCGAATTTTGATGGTTAGGGAGGATTACCATAATCTGAAAACTTAGAGATGATAAGAATTAAATGCACTCAAAACAGCACACACCACATGTCCATCTTTACGATCTTAGAAATAGTTATATATTTTAGGGTGATATAAAAGATTGAAAAAAAAAGAAAGAAAAAAAGAAAAAAAAAAGAGAAGTATGTTTTGAAAGTTTGTTATGTATTGTATTATCCAAAGTTGTTCAAGACAAGCAAAATGCTTACGAAGAAAGTTATGTATTGTAAAATGCCAAATGAGCATTGTTTAAAGTTAGAAAAAGTGGCCAATGATGAACATACTAGATGGGACTTAGAGTTTACGTGTTACCTTGGGGATGGTGACTCTGAGGATACACTATTGGGGCTCGAACGTTCTTAGTCAATAAATATGAAATTAGTAATTTATAGGACAAAGTCCAATAATATTTAGGAATAGCTCGTACGACCTCTACATGACCATTCATCCATCCAAATTTCACTGAGTGCATCTAATTAGTACTATCAGCGAGTCCTTGGCTTATGGTGATTTGTCGAACTAGTTTACTTCGACTCTAGTTTTTTCTAGCTCTCTTTGTCTAAGATGGGGTAGGTGTAGCCTTAATTTTTGTACTTAAAAAGTTTAATGCAAAAGGGGGGATTGATTGGCTGGTGGCTGGGTTTAAGTGGACAACAATATCGGCAATCGCAGTCAACATGTCGAGCTGTTTCTTGTGCTTTAATAATGATAAATAATCTGGGAGTTTGTTGTTTTTCACTTGGTTATGATCCCGTGTAGATTTATTTTTCAGGGACGAAAAAGTCTTAAGTGTGGGGATGTTTGATGTGTTGTAAAACACACTTGTTTTCCGTACCTTTTTTATGATGTTTTAAGTGCTTATTCGTATAATAAATAATAATTATGGCTTGTTTTTATATGATCTTACAAAGGTAATTATTTTGTGTAGGTGACGAGTTTTAAAAGAGAAAATGTTCGGGTTTTTGAAGATATTGGAGACCTTTATGATCAAGTTAACAAGACCAAAGCTCAAAGCCCGACCCAAGCCCGCTAGAGAAAGCCTTACATGTCTTAATATATAATAACTTAAAAAAATAAAACCCTAAGACCCTCATACCTAGTACCGATCGGTATAGGCAAAAAAGAATTAGATAGTTGTTTTTTGGTTTTTGGTCGCCAAGTGGGAAACAACAAATTAAGTTGAGTGTTATTTTGTGGCTGAATTTTAATAACCACGAGAGGAGCAGCAGCACAACCTAATATTATTATTAAATCAAAAGCAAACAACATATAACAAAAAAAAAACTTAACCAACACCAACCTTGGGGAATTTCCGATCGGCATTGGCAGCAGAGGAAAGCAAGAGAAAAGTATTTGTGGTGGCTTCTTGGTGACTAGGAGAGGAAGACTATCATCAAGGGATTTCTTGGACAGCAGCTCGGGGTCGTTTCTCACCATAAACGCAGCCATAATCTTAAGTACTCACTCATAAACTTTTTTCTTTTGTTCAAGAACCCTAACTAGTTGATTTGATCTTTTATGTTGGATTGTTTTGCAAGTAACTTAGAGTTTGACTTGTGTTTGATTGTTCTTGATCATTGAATGAGTTTTATTATGCTTATGTTGATGTTTATGATGATTAAATCCATTGTTTGCTGCTGTCCAAAATCAATGGGTAGCTAAATTAGTTAGTTCTACCTAGGTTAGATGATTATTGTTAGGTTTTAGTAAGTAGTTTGTATTGTTGATAATCATGGCTTGAATTGTTAATGTAAAGTTTGTTTTAACATTGAATTAGGTTGTGTTTAGTGGCTGTGAATTTGTTAATTACACTCATATACCTCTTGCTTTGATTAATTGAATGAGTTTTGATTTATTTGTGCTTGTTAGGACTCTTTACTTAGTGTTTAGGGTTTGTTTGTGGGAAGTAAAACTGTAGGGGTTAGGTGAGTGTATTAATTGAATATAATCAGCAGTTAGACACCTTCTTAGAGACCGAGAGGTGATAGGAAGTAAACTCGTCTCATAGCTTTTACTTGTTAGGATTAGGATCGCGCGATAGCGGGTTCGGTTCTTGTCGGGTTTGGGTTTGTGAGCGATTAGTTGACCTAGTTTAAGTTGAAATGAATTGTTCCTCTATCCTTGGTTGCGTAGTATTCATCTCCATTAGGGTAGTGTGTCGGTGAGACCGAGGGGAGAGTCGGCATTAGAGCATTTTAACAATTCGTCACCCGGTTTGTTCTTAAAATAAACTAAGTGTAGGTTAGGGTTTGTTAGTGAGACCAAGAGGTAATCTAGCTTCCTGAGTGAACCTTAGTTGTGTCATCCTTAGGAACCGGTGTCGTGAGATTCTACAATCTAATAGCTTATTATACCTTAAATAGGATTTTTACCTAGGTAGACGTTTTTCCCATTGATAAATCTTATTTTCATAGTTTCGTTTAGTCTTCTTAAATTAAGTCTTTTAAGTTAATTAAATTAAGTCAGGCTAAGTATTTAATAATATAAAAATCAATTAAAAAATATATTATTCTTAGGTGAGTCTAATTTAGGGTTAAGTATTAAATTCGTTTTCACGTGTCCTTGTGTTCGACACTTGGACTTCCTTAGTGCTATACTATTAGTGATCGGTACACTTGCCGGTTTTGTGTTGTTTCTTTAGGATTTTCGTTTAATAAATTTAAAGCTTAGTTGTGAGAGCATCATTTTACACACATCACATACAATAATCTTATCCATTAAAAGTTTTAACACCTAAAAACCATACCTGATAATAGTCAAGTATTAAACCTTACCCGAATAACCTTGTCTAGCGCAGACCTTACCCGAATAACTCAGTCTAGCATAGACCTTATCCGAATAACTTAGTCTAGCACAGACCTTACCCGAATAACTTATACTATAACAAACCTTACCCAAAAACTATTCACAATAATCAGTCGAGTATACTTTGATGCAAAGTAAGCCCGAAAAACCTTTCGAGAAATACAAAGTTTGCTAGGAGTGGATTCCTAATACAAAGTGTACTCGGAAAGTTTAACTTGAAATTACCAAGTATATTAGAGGAACATTTATTAATTCAAAGTTTGCCCGAAATATAAAGTGTTGCCGGAAAACAAGGTTTACCCGAAAACACTTGAAATTTCAAAGAATCATAATCAGTAAAAGACAAAGCATGCTAGAACTGAATTTAAACAATAAAACACCTAAGTGTGCTAGAAAGTTCAAAATCACAAAAGCTTGCTAGAGTATCATATTCAATCATATATAAATATCAGGCTTGCTCGGAAAGTAAGTATAATGGTGTACTCTACCCGAAAAGTGTTTAGTACTTCAAAGCATGCCTGAAATTAACATACTTAGATAGAAACATCTAAGTGTACCTGGAAAGGTTATAAATCATCAAACCTTACCCGAAATTACATAATCAACCTTTTGTAGGTAAAATGAAACACATTTTTACTTAAACACACTATCAGTTATATTTATCATTGAAAACTCATTATTTAAGAGCAAATGGTGCATTTAGATATGAAATTTCAGTTATTATTCTTTTCAAAACATTTCTTTGCATTTGCTGAAAAGATCTCAAGAATGAGATCATATTGACTAAGTAGCTTTCTCAATACTTCATTCTTAGCATTATTATGACAACATAGGCAGGTCAACAACAGGTATAGACATAACATGAATTTCATCTCTTTGGTGATATGATTAAGTTTCAATTAATATGCATAATTCTTAATGGATAACACATGTTGTTTTCTGATGCTTTTTATCTATTCTCAAGGCTTATTGGCTTTCTCCAGACCACCCCAATTTGACTTTGACCCCCTGGATTTGGTCAAAATTTTAATGATAGAACATATTTATAAAAAAATGTTAGATTTTTTTTTTCAAAATTCACAAACATATATAAGGTTGAACGCTGGACTTACATTTCACGCAAGTCGGACTTAGAGGCCTTTCATTCGGAATGCTTAAAGGACTTATATGATTGACTCCACTCCTGTAGTTCTAGAATTAACCCTCATGTTTGCATTTTCTTTATAAAAGATTGTGAACAAAGATCAACTTTTGGTTGATAATATTTTAAAATCATGTAGTTCATAGTTGTTCTTTGTCATTCTTGTAAATCAGACATTTCATTTTGGTGACCAAATACCAACAGGCTTGTGTATGACTGGGTAATCACTTTTCTACCTATCATTTGAAAAGATATATCTTGGAACATGCATTGACAACAATGTAACTCCACATAAGACATATCAGTTTCTTTATGTTTATATCACCTTAGATTTTACACATCATGAGAAACCAACCATACATGTTAATGACTGTTCTAAGTGCCCTTTTGGCCTATTAAATCCATATGATTGGCTACGTAGTCAATGTACTATCATTTCCCATATTAAAATATTTTTAAATTCATTCACTCCAATATCTCCTATTTGACAGGTAAATGGCTATCCTGTTTGACCACAAGTGGTCAACAGGACCAATCATATATGTGAGTACATGTCCTTTCAAAGTTATTGACATAAATTTAATTAAGAGAATAGAAAATAAGTTACAATTGCCCCCAAATGCTTTCAGTTTTCCAGGTTAATGGCTATCCTATCAATCTGAGAACAGATGACAGGACCAAACATATACAAGTTTATGCCTTTCTAACTTGAGCAAATGACATAATTTTCAGCAAAAGTAACTCTTTGAGACTTTTCATTTGAAAATTTTCTTTTAAGCTTCTTTAAAGCTTGAACTGAATAGTATTATGATATCTCAGCACCATTAACAACTTGCTCTGTGTAATCAAAATAGTTTTGTTAAAAAAACATTTTTCTTGCAGTTTCAGTTTAGCATAACATTTTGACATGAAAACACATTTTGACACAAATACAAGCATAACATAATCAAATCATGATCATTAACGACATCATTTAAGCAAGCAGACTTCACAAAATCACAGTACAACAAATCCTAACAACATCATCAGATCAGATTAAACACATAATCAAATAATTAATCGTGACATCAGATAAGTATATAATTAGTTTTTACAATCTAAACTACTTATCATAACATCCTATTTGTCAACTGATAAACACACATAAGCATCACCTAAGCACATATCAGTCAACAGTTTAAAGTATCATATTCAAGCATATTCACACAACATTCAATTTGTGGGACCTCTATCAATTTTACAGAGTCACACATCGAGCACACATCCTCAATCAGACCTCATCAGAATTGATCATCACCAGGGCTTTCAAAAGAATGTTAAACCTGGTTCTGTCAAGTGGTTTGGTGAACAAGTCAGCCAAGTTATCACTTGTATGAACTCTTTTCATTTCTATTTAACCTTTTTCACTACAATCTCTTATAAAATTATGTCTGATTTCAATGTGCTTAGTCTTAGAATGTTATACTGGATTCTTAACAGTAAAATATGCAGCAGTATTATCAATAAAAATAGGGATGTTTAGAAAATTCAAACCATAGTCTAGCATTTGGTTATGAATCTAGAGAACTTGAGCACAGCAAGTAGATGCAACAATGTATTCAGCTTCTGCAGTTGATATTGACACAGTGGTATGCTTCTTGTATTTCCATGTCACCAGCCTGTCTCTCAAAAATTGATATCCACCTGAGGTTGACTTCCTGCTCATGTTGCAGCCATTATAATCACTATTTGAGTAGGCAATCAAATCAAAAGACTGGTTCTTTGGATACCAATTCCCCAAGTCTGGTCTTCCTTTCAAATATCTAAAAATTCTCTTGACTGCATTCATGTGAGAAACTTTTGGACTTGATTGGAATCTTGCACAGACACACACAACATACATAATGTCAGGTTTTGTATCAGTTAGGTACATCAGGGATCCAATTTTGGCTCTTTATTCATGTTCATCCACATGCTCCCTTTTTCATCAGCTATCATCTTTTCTTTTGTGTCTATTGGAGTTGAAGCGGTTTTGGATTCATGACATTTGAACTTATTCAAGATGTCTTGCACATATTTAGTTTGGTAAATGAAAATACTATGAGTTTTCTGTTGAACTTGCAGTCCTAGAAAGAAGTTCATCTCTCCCATAGAGCTCATACTGTATTTGGATTTCATAACCCCCTTCAAACTCTATACACATTTGTTCATTGGTTGACCCAAAGATGATATCATCCACATAGATTTGTAACAACAACAAATTTGATCCCTTACTTTCGTAGAAGGGTGTCTTATCAATGGCTCCCCTTTGGAAATCATTTTCAAGAAGATGGTTTGACAACTCATCATACCATGCTCTAGGAGCCTGATGTAATCCATATAGGGCCTTGATTAACTTATACACCCTGGTAGGATACACTGGATCCTCGAAACCTTGTGGTTGAGCAACATACACCTCTTCATCAATCTTTCCATTTCGGAATGCATATTTGACATCAAGCTAGAATACCCTAATCTTCTTTGAGGCAGCATATGCAAGAAAAATCCTAATAGCTTCAAGTCTTGCAACTGGAGCAATGACTTCCTCAAAGTCAATTCCTTCCTCTTGAAGGCATCCCAATACTACAAGCCTAGCTTTATTCTTATTCACTATGCCCCTTTCATCACTTTTACATCTAAAAACCCATTTAGTTCCAATTGCTTACGTGTTTCTTGGCCTGTCCACAAGATCCCAAACATGTAGATCTCTGAACTATGCCAATTCCTCTTGCATGGCTTCTACCCAGCCGTCGTCCTTTAGTGCTTGAACAATGTTCATTGGTTCAATCTGGGATAAAAAGCAAGAGTACAAACAGATGTTTGCATATTCAGAATGGCTTCTTGTAACTCTTTCATATATATCTCCAATGATGTTTTTAGAAGGATGATTCTTTTCAACATAAGGGGTTTGAACTGTCATATCAGCAGACACAATAGTGTAAAGATTTGATTCATTGAGATCTGGCTCCTCAATGATCAATTCAATTTCAGCATCATGATACTCTGGTGCTTCTTCATTATTCTGTCTTGAAGTGGATGCACCATTGTTTCCCATATTCAATCTTTCAAACAAATCTTGAAACTTTGCTGTTGATGCAGCTTCTTCTTCACTTGCTTGGTTGCTTGGGTTTCCCTCATTCAGAACTTGATCATTTTGCACTTCTTGATTGTCTTGATTAATGTTTGCATGATCATGTTCTGGACTGTGATTGTTCTCCTGATCATTGTCTTGAACTTGTTCAACAATTTCACTTGAGGGATCCTTTATATATGTATATTCCTTTTCTTTACTTGTAATCTTCTTCCATAACTTTTCCAAGTCCAATGTTTTCTTGCTTTTTCTCAAATTATCTATCGAGCCGTGAAAAAGATTCAACATACGTGTTTCAGCGGGCCTTACTGTAACTGGTTTATCTGGAAATATACGGACCCATATTTTTCCACCGCGACGTTTTTCATATATAAATGTGACTAATGTATCTCCTTCATAAAGGATTTCCCCATAATGTCCATGAACAGTTGCTCCTGGAGTGGCCAAATAAGGCTTAGCTGATCGTATTACCACAGAGTCAACTTGAATAATTAGAACTTGACCTGATTTTAAATGCGGTCCTTTTTTTGCTATACATACATTTTGAGAAGGCTGAGTGGTTGAAAGCGTAGCATTGGAACTGCGGCGGGGGGATTGCAGGCTGCAACTCGCCTGCATGAAGCCGGAATCGCTAGTAATCGCCGGTCAGCCATACGGCGGTGAATCCGTTCCCGAGCGGTTTCTTGAAAACTCGCTTCGGATATGAACATTGAAGTATCCAGGCTCCGTTAAAAAAAACCAAGTGGTAATATATCTATTTCTATTTTTTTTTTATATCATAAAGTATTCCTTCTTTTTTGCAGCTTTTGTTGTTGCCGGAACTATGTGGTATGGTTCAGCGACTACTCCCATCGAATTATTTGCTGCAATTTGCACTTGAATTCCTTTTGTATCTGCTTGTTCAGTTAATTCTATAGCCTTTTTCATCGCTTTGCGAAAAGAAACTCTATTTTTTAATTGTCCGGCTATAAATTCTGAGACATAGGGCTAAAGAGAGAGCCAAAAAAGGATTTTTCGTGTATAATCCTGCATAATCTCGAATGTTCTCAGTTCCGGTACGTAGACCAAATAAGACAATGCAAGCAAAAGTTCCTTCAAGGCATAATATTGAGAATGCTAATTCAATGAGCAATTCAATAAGAGAGCTCGGATAGCAATACCGATTCGATCCGAGCTCTCTTGGAATAAGTTCGACAGCAGATCACGAAATCTTGGTCATCTTCTCTATCTAATGAATGGGGAGTCTGCTTCAATCACACTGGTCTTGTTGAATGAATCATCAAAGTCTTCAGGATAAATCTTGAATGACTTAATCAATTTTTCATGGTCAAACAACCATTCTGCACCATCAACTATGTTGAATTGATTCTCATTAAAGATAATGTCAGATGATTCAATTACACTCATATGATCTTTCACATACACCCTATAATCTTTTGAGTGTGTAGATTAACCAACAAAGAAGCAATCCAAGGATTTAGCTTGAAACTTATTTAAATAGTCCTTGGTGTTCAGGAGTGAACATTTGCATCCAAATGGCTTGAGAAACTTGATGTATGGTTTTCTATTAAAGAAAATTTCATAAGGAGTTTTGTTGTGTCTTTTGTGGAGAAGTACCATGTTCTGAACATAGCATGTTGTGTTAATGTCTTCTGCCTAAAATGTAACTGTTAAGTTAGCATCTGCTAGCATGGTTCTTGCAGCTTCAATGAGTGTCATGTTTCTTCTTTCTGCAACACCATATTGTTTAGGAGTTCTAGGAGCTGAGAACTGCTGTAGTATACCCTTTTCTGCATAGAATTCTTCAATCACTCCATTTTTGAACTCAGTACCATTGTCACTTCTCATCACTTTAACCTTCTTATCCAGTTGATTCTCAATCCTTGTCACACAGCCCTTAATCAAATCTGCAGTCTCATCTTTTGTAATCAGAAAATAAACACAAGTATATCTTGAATAATCATCAATGATCACTAGAAAATATCTTTTCTTTCCTATGCTTGGTACATTCCAGGACCAAAGAGATCCATGTGAAGTAATTCAATCACTTGATCAATTGAATTGATGAGTTTTTTTTTTATGAGATGATTTGTGCTGCTTGCCTTTTTGACATGATGTACAATTATCATCCAATTTGAACTCCCTTGTAGGTAAACCAATTACATACTCACTTTTCACAAGTTTGTTCATGGTTTTCATATTCACATGACACAATTTGCTATGCCACAATTTTGACTCATTTTCAGTGGCTTTGGAAACAAAACATGTACCACCTCTTGAAATAGCTTCTTTCATGTTGAGCTCATACAAGTTGCCATTTCTTGGGGCCATCATCATAATCATTTCTGGTGGGATCACAAACTCAGGTTTTAAAATGAAACAGTGTGAGTCATCAAAACCAACTTTATAACCTTTATTACACATCTGTGATATGCTAAACAAGTTATGTCGTAGTCCCTCAACATAAAACACATTGTCAAATGAAACTTTTCCATTTGTTAAAATTCCCTTTCCAATTATCTTTCCTCCATTCTAATCACTGCCAAATGCCACAAGACCTTCAAACTTATCTTCATAATTAAAAAGTGACCTCTTGTCACAAGTCATGTGCCTATAACATCCACTGTCCATATACCACATTTCATTCAGTGGAGTGGATTGTTCCTGCACAAATCAAAGAAGTTGATTAGTTAAGTGATGAAGTGCAAGCTATTTCAACTTGCAAAACATCAATTTCATTTTCAGTAGCAGCATTGGGTGTGAGTGTTATGGGTTCAGGATCTTCATATGTTAACTAAAGATTGTTTGAATTGTCAGTTTCATAACCACACTCTCTTGGAGTTTTCACAAATGAAGTTGGATTTTTGCAATCTCTCAGTGTACTTTCACAGTCTTGAACAACATAGTCTTTCTTTTCTGAGTAATTTCTTACATCAACAATCACTTTCACCTTAGTTTCAACCTTAGGCTTCCAGAGGAATCCTTGAGGCTCATAACCATGTTTTTATAGAAACTTTTCATCACCAGTCAGGTCTGTTGGTTTCTTTCCAAGAAAGACACCCTCGTTTCTTGTCTTCTCGCTTCTTGGTGATCCATGAGAATCATCAGACTTTACTGATTTTGTATCCTGTGTTGGGATAACTCTCAAAGGTTTAAAATTTTTCTTGAGAACTTTCTCATACTTCTTAGGAGACTTGCTTCTTTTAACTGATTCAGTTACATGTCTCTTTGTCTTCACATCAACTTTCTTTGCTTTCTTAGGGGGTGTTTGGTTCACGGATTGCTTTGGAATTGGAATTGGAATTAGGAAATACTTTTGAAAATACTTTGATGTGTTTGGTTACAGATTTGTTTATGGAATTGAAATGGGAAAATAGCTAAAAAAGACATAATTGCCCTTATTAATAAATATGAATTAAAAAAACACAGTTCTCAACCAACCTTCCACTTTCATCTCTCAAGCCATCGTCTTCGTTAAAACCTGCCGCCACGGTCACCGGCAACCATCACTGCCGGCCACCGCCATTGTTGGAATGAGAAAATAACAAAAAGGACAAAATTACCCTAGTTAAAACTAAACCCCGTCGCTTCTTTCTCTTCTTCTCTCATAGACGACAACCATCACCGCCGGCCACCACCATCTTTGGCTCCAAACTCTCGCTTCAATCCCTATCTTTCTCTTTTCTCAAGCGCAGAAAGCAATTGTGCGTGCAAAACTAGATCGGGAAAACGTGAATCAGCAATCAAAAGCTGTTGTCTGTTCACATCGAAGTCCATCGCCGACCACCACAACAGTCTAAATAGATGAACGAATAATAAAGGCTTGTTGCAGATCTGGCCGAAAAAAAAATGGTTCAGATCTCACCGGAGTTATGTTGGTGATGGTGGCCGGAGACAAATGCCGGTGATGGTGGACACAAAGATAACAATTTCAACAACTTTCTAGGGTTATTTAGGTAAAATTATAAACATTCCAGTGATTTTCCAAACTTTCCTTACATATATGAAAGGATTGTGAATTCATTTGATTGAAGGATTCGGTTGGAATTCAATTCAAATTCCAATTTTCTTATAAGCCAACCAAACATAATAAGGAATGGAATTTAAATTCCAATTCCCTTAAAATACCATGGATTCCATCAAACCAAACAGACCCTTAGTCTCTGCTGCCATTTTCAAATCATCTTCACTCACTGCCTCTTTTCCACACACCTTTCCTTTTCCAAGGTATGCATCATACTTTTGCTTGTACAGAACAAAGTCTTGTCCGTACATTGTCTCATCTGGGACATGAAAAGGTTTGAAGTTGAATCTCTCATTACAGGAGTCAGTGTGGTGACCATATTCATCACACTTCTTGCACCAAACTTTTCCCTTGTATTTTTCATGATCACTTCCTTTCTTGAACCTTTCACTTGGTTTAGGTGCTTTGACTCTAAGTGTCTTTTGATTCTTCAGACCATCAAAATTAATTGAAAAAGGAACAAATTACTCAATCTTGATGTCTTGCCTTTCCATCTTGCTTTTAACAAAAACAATTTTCTTCATAACCAAGGGTTCTTCATCTAGGTTTTCTTTATGTCTTGACTGCCTCTTCTCATATTCTTCCAAAGTTTCCACTTACCCAATATCAAACACCTCATGAATAGAGAAGACTGGATAAAGAGGGATAAAGTTTTCAACATCAACTGTATCAGTAACCTTTTTCTTGTTGTTTTTCTTTATCCTTTCTAATACAGCCTTGCTTGGTGGCCTTACTGCATTGTAACTTATCTTTTTCTTCTCACATATGCCAAAAGACACATGCTCTCTCTTCATTCTTTCATTTTGTTTCTTCATTCTTGGTGTGACAGGTGGATACAATGGAAGTTTGTTAATTGATTTTGGTTTCTTCAATTGTCTACCCCTATCAGCAGCCTTAATTTCTTCATCAGTGATCTGATCACTCAGATAACTTAAGTCATCAGCATTCAGATCATCAGAATCAAAATCATCTTTAGAGACCTATACTCCAAATGACTTCTCTTCTTTCAATTCTTCCTTTACCATAAATTCTCCTTCTTCATTCATCTCAACATTCTTTTGGAGATCAACAAATTCTTCTTTGTCTTGAAAGACATCTCTGAATTGATGTATCTCTCTTCTCTTTGTCTACCTTGGGAATAATGTTGTTGTTGAATGGTGGTGGAACTGCTTTGTATTTGTCTTCCTCTTTCACTTGGTTCAGATTACCACAAATGTTTCCTGTGAAAACCAAGTTCTTGAGAAATTCATTATCAACTTGCAATTTTGTATTCAACACCTTCTCTTCTACAATCATCTTCTTCAACCCTTCTATCTCAGTGGTGTATGTCTTTTTAGCTCCATAGCTGCTTATACAATCATCTTCTAGAATTTTAATTTTCTCTTCATTGATCAACTCACTTGCCTCATACCCATTGATGATACTTTGTTTCCTAAAACACTCACCCTCCAGCTTGCCAACTTTTAAAGATAATTCATTGATAATTTCATTTAAATCATCTATAGGAGTAGAGTGTACCTGAGATGAGGTTCCAACATCTTTCTCAATCAAAGCCATAAGTGCAACATTTGCCCTCTTGATGTCATCTGCATGTCTCTTCATGATTGCTCTAGTCAAAATCATCCTCATGCTGTGCAGCCAAGGCTACATTCCCTTGATTTCTTGGTTGATTTAGATTAGTTCTGTTTGAGCTGGTTGGAACAGTTTGAAGCGTTTTGGTTGTTGTTTCTTTGAAAACTTTGATTCTGAGGCACAGTTTGTTGATTTTTCATTTGAGGTTGTTGAAAGTTGTTGAAGTTTGGATTGTAGTTGTTGAAGTTGTTGGGATTGTTGTTGAAATTGTTGTTTCTCTGCTGGTTTTGTTGGTATTGTTGCTGCTGATTTCTTGACTGTTTTGGAACTGGTTCATCTGAAAATTTCTTGACATGTTGCATTCTCTGGCAAAATGACCTGGCTATTGGCAGTTATAGTAGATGGATTTTGACTTGTCAAAACCAATTTTCTCATTTGGCTCTGATAGAAGTGATCTACCCGTCCTGTTATATAACTTGTTGCTTCAAATCATCTGCATCTATTTGCTCCAAATCATCTTGAACAATGCTGTTATGAACCATATCCTTTGCTACAAAAGCATTGTAAGATTCAGTGAACATTGAGAACAATGCTTGGTAATCAGATCCATGGCTTTCATTTCCACCAACAAAAGGAGCATGTCCTTTTGCCATTGAGATTGAATCACTGTCTTCTAAGAGTTGAACATTGAACCTTGATTGGTTTTGTGGGTTGCTTGAACTACCACCAACAAAAGCTTTCGGTGTATCAACACCATGTTCAATTGGTTCCTCAATGATGGGAATCTGTTGTTGGTTTTTGGTTGACAAGTTTCCCATTGGTGCAATGAGAGCATTGGTCACCTGGAAGCATGGCTTCTCTTCTTTATTCATTTCATTCTTAATCATTTCAATCGCAGTAGCCTAAAGGAAACAGACTACATCATCCACCTTCAATTCATTAAAGTTGGGCTTTTGAAGAATGAACTTGCAGGCAGTGTACCATTCTTTTGGCATTGAATTGTGTAACTTGGTGTTCAAATCAAAATCGGTCATCACATAGTCAGTTGTTCTCAACTCATTAACAATTGCTAGATATCTTTCTAGAATTGACTTAAATCTCTCTCCATCTTTGTATTGAAATCTATCTAGCTGTTGTTTGAGTCTTTGTTTCTTTATATTCTTCAATTCAGTGTTTGCCTCAAACATGTCAAGGATTGCATCATACATTGCCTTGGCAGTAGTATGATGTGCAACCTTGGTTAGAATCTCCCATGACAGTCCTAGCTTAGTCATGGCTAAGGCCCTGTCATCTACCTTCCTCATTCTTTCTCGTACAACTACAGTTGCATTAGCACCTTCAGTAGTGTCTTGTGGACCATTCTTGATTGAATTCTACATATCTACATCGTTGTAGCAAACAGCTGCTTCAAATAAGACCTTCCATTTCGTGAAATTTTCCAATCCATTAAGTCTAGGAATCTTACTAGTAGACACCTCTTGTTCTTCATAACAAGACATTTTGAAAAGCAAAATCAGTTAATCAGTAAAAACGAATTTTGAAAATAATCAGATTTGAGAACCGGATCTTCAGATCTGATATATCTGGTTCGATTAGAGCAAGATTAAGCAACAAAGATGAGAAATTTAAACAGAATAAGTAAAAGAAAACACTGGTAATATGCATATCTGGACGGAAATGAAGAACAGAGCAGCTGACGTCACACTTCAATGAAACAGTGTTCTACTTACGTCATTGTCCTTCAACAGATCTTCAATTAGCAACAGATTCTTTACCCAAATCAGCAACAAACAAGCTCTGATACCACTCGTCGGTCCCGTATATTCACTCACAATCACAATAAAGTCATAACTCACACAATAAATGTGTCGACAAAAGAGTTAATGACAGTTGCTATTTTAGGAAAGAAAACCATTTGTTTAAGGTGGAATCAGAAACAAATAGTGTAGTTGCTGAAAGATTAATTAAAGGTAACTAACACACAAGAATCACTCAAAAGATTTCCATTCATATAATCTAAATCATACAAACGACAATCAATTTAGGGTTTCTTGATAGGAAAGTTATATCTGTACTATTCTATGACAGCCATCACGCTCAAATATTCTCTCTATATTAACTGGCTTGTCCGTAGGAGGCGTGCCCTAAAATATTCCTTTTATAGGTCTGACACCTCCAGATAGCTGCCATTCCTTCTAGAAACCCTAAATAAATAATACATATTCAAATTACGTACTCAAACTATACTAAGTGTAAAAACAGGTCTTCCGGGTAGCTTTTGCATAGGTTGTTTTCACCGGGTAGGCTTTGTGCCTTTGTCTTCTTCGGGTAGACCTGGTAACCTTGAAGTGTGCTTGGACAGTTCTCCGGGTAGGCTTTACTTAGTATTTTCCAAAGGAAAATACTTACCTAGCAGACTTCAATCTTCTTGATCACATCAAACTTTTCCCGACATGACCTTACGAGCAACCTCGTTCTTCAATGGTTCCTTCAACTCCTTTCTATGAATAGCTTATTAGCAAGGTCAAGTGTGCTTGGTAACACTGTAGCCTGCTAGAGTTGAATCCTGCCCAATGTCACTTGTGATATTTCATTACTCTCATCAAGCTTACTCGGACCACTGTTTTATTGATAAATACCTTGCCCGTTCTTCCAATCACTTGGCTTCAAGAGCTTGGTTAGCCAAGAGCTTACTTGAAGGTACACCTTACTCGGCTATGAAGAACAATCCTGCTAGATATAGTGAACCCTACTCGGGTGTACACTAAAGAGGAATTCTAGAAGATAACCTTGCCCGATGGACAAAATACGTTGCTAGGGTAGGAAAACCTTGACCGGGAATCCAAGTGTGTTCAGATTCCATACTTAGTGATTTCTAAGGAGATTGAGAAGATTCTAATCTTCCTTATACTTTTCTTAGGTCAAATATTGACTCAACAAGTTGAGTGATGAAGTGAAAGCTGACTCCACTTGCAAATCATTAGATTCATTAACAGTAGCTGCATTGGGTATGACAGTAATGGGCTTAGAATCTTCATAAATGAGTTCATAATCATCAGATTCTTCTGAATAATACCCACTATCAGTTGGGCTTTCCACAACATTAAAAGGTGAACTTTTCCCATAGGAAATGATGCTCTTGCATTCTTGCACCACATAGTCTTCTTCACAAGTAAAATCTCCCACATCAACTCCTTTTGTTTCTATAACTTCAGCAATAGGTTTCGACAGAAATCCATGGGGTTCAAACCCATGCTTCAGTAGAAATTTTTCATCACCAGTCAATTTTGTTGGTTTCCTCCTTGAAAAACCATTCTTCTTTTCTTTGTATTCATTAGTTGGTGATTTTTGAGAATCATCAGAATTAACAGACTTTGAGTCTTGATTGGGGACTATCCTTAATGGTTGGATATTTTTTTCACAGCAGTTTCTGCTTTGTCAGTTTTGACTTGAGCAGTCAAATTCTACTTTTGTTTTGCTGCCCCTATATCAGCATTCTTTCCTCTGTTATCAATCTCTTGCACATCCCTGACAACAGTCTCCTTCTCACACACTTTCCCTTTTTCAAAATACTCATCTTATTCTTGTTTGTAGAGTTCAAAGTTTTGACTAAACTTTGTTTCATTTGGAAAATGCAAGGGCTTGAAGTTGAATCTTTCATTACAAGAATCAATATGGTGACCATATTCATCACATCTTTTAAACCAAACTTTCCCTTTGACCTTTTTATGAGTAATTTCTTTCTTAATCCTCTCACTTGGTCTAGGTTTTTTAACTCCAATTGTTTTCTGAGTTTTCAAATTATCAAAGTCAATTGAGAAAGGCACAAACTCCTCAATTTTAATGTCTTGTCTCTAAGTCTTGCTCTTCACAAAGATGATTTTCTATAAATTCAATGGCTCATCATTCGTATTTCCTTTGTGTCTTGATTGTCTTTTCTCATACTTTTCCATAGTTTCTACTTCTCCAACGTCAAACACCTCATGACTGGAGAAAATAGGGTATACTTGAATGAAGTTTTCACCAACAACTGTTTCAATTTCCCTTTTCTTGTTATTCTTACTTAACCTTTTCAACAGAGTTCTGCTTGGTGGCCTGACAGCATGTAACTTATCATTGATCTTTCACATATGTCAAAAGAACCATGCTCTCTTCTCATACTTCCATCAATCTTTGCCATCTTAGGAGTCAATTTGGGCATAACAGGCAGTTTGTCTATTGACTCAGTTATCTTATATCTTCTACCTCTTTTAGCAGCCTGAATTTCTTCAACAGAGATTTGATCACTTTAGTCACTTAGATCATCTTGGTTCAAATCATCTTCATTGAAATCATCCTCTGACACTTGCACTCCAATTGACTTATCATCCCTTACTTCTTCCTTTACAAAAAACTCTCAATCTTTATTAACTTCAACCATTTTGTAGTTGTCAATGAATTCCTCCTTATCTTGAAAAACTTCTCTGAACTGACTGTGATATGTATCTCTTTTGTCTTTGTCAACCTTGAGAGAATAATTGTTGTTGAATGGTGGAGGAACAACTTTATACTTATCTTCATTTTTTATCTTGTTCATAATACCACTAATGTTTCCTGTTGACACTAAGTTCTTAAGAAATTCATTCTCAACTTGTAACTTGGTATTCTTCACCTTCTCTTCAACAATCATTTTCTTTAACCCATCAATTTCAATTACATATCTTTGCTGAGTTCTATGGCTACTCACACAATCATCTTCCAGGGTTCTGATCTTCTTTTCATAAATTATATCACTTGCTTGGTACCCATTGATTATGTTTTGTTTTCCAAAGCATTAACTCTCTAACTGTCCTACTTTTATATTTAAAACATTAATTGTTTCAAGTAAATCAGTTGTAGAGGTTGAGGGTACCTGTGAAGAAGAAGTCGCCTCACTTTCAACTTTGGCCATTAATGCAACATTGCCTTTTGTGATGTCATCTGCATGGTCACTCCAATCAAAAATCTCCCTCTTGTTGTGCAGCCAGTGCTACATTCCCTTGACTTCTGGGTTGATTTTGATTGCTTCTGTTAGGGTTATTTGGAGTATTTGGAGGGTTTTGATTGTTTCTTTGGTAGTTCTAGTTCTGGGGCACCACCTGCTGACTGTTCATTGGTACTTGCTGGTAGTTGTTAAAATTGGGTTTGTTTTTGTAGTTGTGGTTTCTTGGTTAGTTTTGTTGTTATTGAAACTGGTTTCTTGGCTGTTGGTTCTGGTGTTGGTTCTCTTGGAAGTTTCTTGGCTGGTTGAATTCTCTAGCAAAGTGCCCATGCTGTTGGCAGTTATATCAAATGTCCTTTGACTTGTCAAATCCAATCCTTTCATTAGAACCTGATAGAGGAGATCTACCAGCCCTATTGTATAGCCTTTTGTTTCTAAGAGCCAACATGGCAGCCTGCCACTTCAGGTCTATGTCTTCAAGGTCATCTGTATCAATTTGTTCCAAATCATCTTGAATGACACTTGTGTAAATCATGTTTTTGGCAATAAATGCATTTGTAACGATTCCGACAAAACCAGGTATACCCTAACCGGTAGACCATCGTTACGTTAAATTTAATGTCGGGTACATGAATTACCATAGTAATTATACGAGAATACATGGTTCACTGTATTGATTGTACGTGAATATATAATTCATCGTATTGAATATGCGATTAATCGATCGATAGTTATTGAAACCCGAACGAATCGAGGGTTCAATTATAGACGAGATATATGATATTTAGTGATGTTTACGAAGTATTAAAGCTTCGGGATAAGTGAATTAAGGCACAGAAAAAGAATTTCGATTTAATGGTACGTCGGTACATTAAACGAAACCTTTAATACCAAACCAAGCAAGAGACAATCGATCAAGCCGAAAAAGATGCGCAATTATTAATAATATGATGTTTTATGTTAATAAAAGTCACGGTTTAAGTTCTTTAAAGTTTTTAAATCGGTTTTATATAAATTTCATTTTTAAGCCGAAAAACGACCGTTTTAGCCTCATTTTAAGCCGAATTAAACATTTAACCGAAAAACGAACTGAACCAGATTATTCAAAACGTTATCCGGATATCCGAAATCCAAACATGTGTCCTAGAATGGAGAGGTGGGTCCCACCCCACCCCACTAACTAAACCGATCGGACATTAGGGGTGTTACCCCATTGTCTTATTTCTTTTTTTCAACAACACTCCCATGTTCTTCAACCCTCTCTCAAGATAATGATCCAAAACCGAGAGTTTGTAGCAAGAAAACAAGGTAAAGAATCGAGTTAATCACGTTTCCATCTTCGTTTCTTGAGTTTGTTTGCAAGAAAATGAGGTTTCAATAATGAAAACTGATTCTTGCATGATCAAGTAATGTATACAGGTTATACAAGGGATCTTGGTCCAAGAAAGGAGTTAAACGAATCAAAAACGAATTTTTACGGTTAAATCTTTGTTTTTGGAATCATAACCGAAACCATAAAAGATATGGCTTGATCGTGAGTGTAACTTGCTTGGTATTGTGTTATGTTGGTTGTTGGTTCTGTATTTAGTGGTAGATAAGGCGGAAAAACGAGTTTGTAGCTTGTAGTGGCGGAAAACGAAAGGTATATTCGGTTTATGTTCGGTTTTGGAGATTTGGACAGATTGTGATGTGTTTAGAGTTAGGTCATGAAATTTTACAGAGGTGTTAGATATATGAAAATATGAGTTCTGTGAATTTTTGGTAATTTTTGGACAAAGGATGAATATTTGGTGAATTTAATGCTCGGTTTTGGCCAAAAATGGTGAAAAATAGTTAAATATCATGACAAATTCTGGAAAATTGCAGATAAGCTTTTTATAACATGTATAAGTCACATACAAAATTTCGGGTCAGTTGGAGAAGTCTAAGTAGGCTTTTCGGTTAAACGAGTTCTAGGGTTTTCTAGCTTGGTTTTAGTGAAAATGGCATGTAAAAGAAGATTTTGGTTCTGGAAATATTACAGGGGACTATGTGGATGGCAAGGGACATCCAGGAAAAATTTGGGATTTTTCTATGATCGTTTGGTATTTACGACATATTTAGTGTTTAAATGGTGTTTAAAAATAGATAAATAAATTTTAAATATAAAAATTAATTCTGGAAATAATTTTTATAAAATTCCCCACTGTCAAAAAGTGATTTGTGCAAAATTTCAAGATCCGAGATTAAACGGATAATTATTTGTGCAAAAACAAACTCTTAAAGCTTAAAACGAGTGAACCGGTAAAGCTCGCTTAAACGAGCTGACTGGTGTATGAAAACCCTAAAAATGAACTATTTTCATATAAATGAGTTAAACAAGTAAAAATAAATCATCCGAAAATAATTCGGATGATTTGGGTAATTTTTGTCCGATTTAACAGTTTCCAGTACGCTAAAGACGGAAACGGGTCCCGCGGCCAATCGGGGCGTCTAAACCGAGCTATAATTTCACATCTTTAATTAAAATATCAGTCAACCACTATTTTCGGGTCGTGTGTGACCAAACTCATTTTTGAAACATAAAAACGGGTAACCGTGATAGGCACGCAAAACGGGGAAAACAAGTTATTAGAAAATTTGACTGTTGAACTCTAAACGATATCACAATCTGAGTCCGGAGAAGTGTTTCTGGGTTAACCTTGCCCCCAGAACGGGTACAGTGCTGGGTTAACAGTGTCCCCGGATGTGCCGGTTAACTTGGTTAAAGTTATATTAATAATGAGTGTATAGTAACGATCGTAGGGATCATATTACAGATTGGACGTGTTAACTGATAATGATTGTTGTTACCTGCTTGCATGTGCTAAGGTGAGTTTCACGAGCCCCTTTTTTCTGAATTGTTTTCAAATATTTTCCCGGGGCGGAAGCATGTTACTACTGAAATGTTTAAGTACATACTGAACGCATGGATTTGCGTGGATTTATATATATTTTATTGTACGGGAATCGTACGGAAATGTACTAAGATGGTATTTGTCTGAGTTGCTAACATTGTAAGGCCCCGCAACACGAGTGATTAGCTAAAAGCCGGTAGAGTGTGAATAGTACTATTGGTCTGACAAACCCAACTGGTCCGGCATGGATTTGCTGTGTTTCCCAGCCAGTTGCACATGTCTATTTTGGGTGTTATATATATTTTGCTATGTAATGTTAGACATAGCGGTTTGGGGCAGGTTCGTGGGCGGAGTATGCCACGGGGTTGTGTGTGATAGTCAGAGGTTTCACTTGTGGGCTCAGCATAATTACATCGATAATATTATATTTTGATAATGATTTATCATGGTTTACTCGAATTGTGAAACTCACCAACTATTCGTAGTTGACCCGTTTTCTCACATGCTTTTCAGGTACAACTAAGATGAAGTGATTGCTTACGTGCTAAGTGCTTGATGTGTGTAAGATTTGCGTGCGGGATGTTAGGATACATTATAATAAATAGAATTATATATCGTATTGTATGATGTGTGTATCACCTAGACGATAATGAAATACGAGATAATGTAATTTTGAAGTATATTAATGCATTCTGTTTTCTTTATAAACAATGTGGTTGATATCAGAAGCGTCTGTTGCATCCCGTTTACGTTTCCGCTGCGGTTACGGGGTGTTACAGCATTGTAGGACTCTGTAAACATAGAGAACAATGCTTGAGCTTCACTCCCTTGACCAATGTTTCCACCAGCATAAGGTAAATGTCCACTTGCCATTGAAGCAGATTAAATTTCATCAATAAGTTTGACATAAAACCTTGATTGGTTTCCTTGGTGACTTGTACTCTCACCAACAAATGCTTTTGGTGTGTCAACCCCAAGTTCATTAGGTTCTTCTATGATAGGGATCTGTTGTTGGTTTTTGGTGGACAAGTTTCCCATAGGTGCAATCAGTGCATTGGACACCAAGAAACATGGCTTCTCTTCCTTTATCATTTCATTTTCAATCATCTCTATGTCAGCAGCTTGAAGAAAGCAAATCACATCATTTAGCTTGAGTTGTTCAGAGTTGGCTTCTGAATAATGAACTTATAGTTGTATACCATTCTTTGGGCAATGATGATAACAATTTAATATTCAAGTCAGAATCTGTCATCACATAATCAGTGGTTCTGAGATCATTTACAATGGCAAGAAACCTTTCAAGAATTGATTTCAATCTCTCCCCATCTTTATACTTGAACCTCTCAAGTTGTTGCTTGAGTTTTTGCTTCTTGATATTCTTTAGCTCTTTATTGCCCTCAAACATCTCAAGTATTGCATCATACATAGCCTTTGTTGTGGTATGATGTGCAACCTTGGTTAAAATATCCCATGACAGACCCAGCTTGATCATTGCAAGAGCTCTGTCATCAATTTTTTTCATTGATTAGGATTAGCACCATAAGGAGTATATGGTCCGTTTTTAATGGAGTTCCACATATCTTTCCATTTGATAAAATTCTCCTGCCCATACAGTCTTGGAATTTTGTTAGTGGATACCTCTTTCTCTTCAAAACCAGACATATTTTTGGTGTTTTGTAAAATGGTTTCAAAGAAAAACAGAGAACAATTTTAAAATATTAAAAATCAAAGTTGAAAAATTAATCAGATTAGAGAAGAAGCTCTCCAGATCTGATGTATTTGATTCGATTGGAGCACTCTCTAATAATAAAAATTCAAACTTTAATAAAAAACAAGAAAAAGAAGTAACCTAAATATGCAGATCTGGAAGAATGAAGAAAGAACAGAGTTGCTGATGTTAGTATTCAATGGAACAGTACTCAGCTCACGCCATTTTCATCTTCAATTAATTAGCAATAAGCAACAAATCTTCACACAAACAACAGCAAACGAGCTCTGATACCACTTGTTGGTCCCGTATTGATCACTCAAACTCACAATAGATGTCACAACCCACACAATAAATGTGTCGACAAGAAGGTTGATGACGTTGCTATTTATGGTAAGATTAAATGTTTGTTAACGACGGAATCAGAAACAAACAGAATTGTTGCTTAAAGACTAATAAATGTAACAAACACAAACAATCACTCAAAAGATTTCCATTTATAGAAAGGTTTCATACAAATGTAAATCGATTAGGGTTTCTTGTAAGGAATGTTTATCCGTACTAATCTTAGGACAACCGTCAAACCTACATCGGGAATATTCGATTCTTTTCTGAAAAGTGTAAAGTGGCAAATTCGTCTGTCCCTTCTCTTATCGTGTGTATGTACTAGGCGTGCCCTAAATTATTCTATTTATAGGCCTGCCACCACCTGACAGCTATCATTCCTTCTAGAAACCCTAATGATGGGTACATAATCATATTACATATTCAAAAATATACTAAGTATAAAAACAGGTCTTTCGGGTAGGCTTTGTGCCTTTTGTCTTCATCGACTAAATCTGGTAACCTTGAAGTGTGCTGGTAAACAGTTCTGCGGGTAGACTTTACTTAGAGTATTTTCCTTAGAAAATACTCACCTAGCAGACTTCAATCTTCTTGACCATAGCTGACTTTGCCCGATAAGATCTAACAAGCAAACTTGTTCTTCTAAAATCCTTTCAACTCTTTGTTAATGAATAACTTATTAGCAAATACAAGTGTGCTGGTAACACTGTAGCATGCTCGGAGTTGAACCTTGCCCGATGAAGTCCTTAAGATAAGTCTTTATCAACTTCCATCAAGCATGCTCGAACCACTGTTTTATTAAAGAATACCTTGCTAGATCTTCCAAATACATGTCTTCAAAAGACCGGTTAGCCAAGAGCCTACTCGGAAGTAAACCTTGCTTGGCTATAAAGAAAAACCTTGCTAGACATAGTGAACCCTGCTCGGATTGACACTAAAGAAGACTTCAAGAATATAACCTTACCCGAAAGGCAAAATATCTTGCTAGGATAAGTAAAACCCTACTAAGAGGTCCATATGTGCTCGGTTTCCATACTTAGTCACTTCAGATGAGTGTTGAGAAGATTCCAATCTCTCTTAATCTTTTTTGAGTCCTTTCATGTCAAATCTTTGACTCAACAAATTTCTTTCTGGGTTTGCAAGTTCAACAAAAGAATGATGGCATATTCATTTGCCAATCAAAGTATGTGCAGGACATTCTGAAAGAGTTCAAGTGCCAAGACCTCAAGACTGCTTCAACTCCAATGGGCACCAATGAAAAGATAATTGCAAATGAAGTAGGGGAGCCTATTTATGAACATGAGAACAGAGCAAAGATTGGATCTCTGATGTATCTGACTGTTTCAAGGCCTAACATCATGTTCGTTGTGTGTGTGTGTGTGTGTGTGTGTGTGTGTGCAAGATTCCAATAAAGTCCAATGGTGTCTCACATGACTGCTGTCAAGAGGATCTTTAGATATCTGAAAGGGAAACCTGATTTAGGGATATGGTATCCAAAGAACCATGCATTTGATCTGCTTGCTTATACGGACACTTACTATGATGGCTGCAACATGAGTAGGAAGTCCACATCTGGAATATGTTAATTTCTGGGAGACGGGCTGGGATCATGGCAATGCAAGAAGAAAACTATGGTGTCCATCTCAACTGCTGAACCTGAGTACATTGCTGCATGTGCCTGTTGTGCACAAGTTCTATGGAATCAGAATCAACTGTTGGATTATGGTCATAATTACTTGAACGCCCTTATTTTCATAGATAATACTGTTGCATTATTTATTGTTAAGAATCCAGTTCAACAATCCAAGACCAAGCACATTGAAATCAGACATCATTTTATTAGGGATTGCAATGAAAAATGTCTTATTGAAATGAAAAGAATTAAAACTAGTTTCAAGTTGGCTGATCTTTTCACCAAGCCACTGGATAGAACAAGATTCCAGTTTCTTCCGAAAGCCTTGGAAATGATCAACTCTGATGAAGTCTGATTGATGATGTGTGCTCATTTTACTAATTGACTATCTTAAGAAAGGTCTTGATGAGTGATTGTGTGTTTGATTAGTAAAAATGTCTTTGATCTTAACTAATATATGCTTTGAATGTCTATTTGAGTAACTTAGATATCTTTGATGCTTAGGTTTGTTATCAGTGAATATGTGTGATATCAAGATAAGTGTTTTAAATGATCTATTTGTGTGTGCTTATCTGATGTCTTGATTATGTGGATAATCTAATGTGATGATATTATTAGGATAGGATAGACAATGCATAATCAGTCTTAGATGTACATTATATGGAGTTTGCTTGTTTTGATGGTGTCATTCATGTTATGATTGTTCTTGAATATGTTACTTACTGTTTGTGTCAAAGTATGTCTTTGTGTCAAAATTTCATTCTCAAATGAAATGTTTTCAAGAAAATTTTACTCAAAACATTCATGACAAAACAGAGCAAGTTATTATGGTGTGGAGATATGATAAGATTATTCAGTTCAAGCTTTATAGAATCTCAAAAAGGGTTTTAGTTGAAAGTTGACCTTGTTGGAAGTGATCTGCCCAAGATACATATTAGAGTTGATGTGGCTAGTACGTATTGATCCAAGTCGGGTCATATCCAATAACAAGCTAGACAAACACCGAGAATATTTGTTTATGTATGATATGATCATAAGTAAATGAATATTGATACTTGAGTTATTTGGAAAAGGGTTTCTAAATAAAAATGTACTTGTGTAATAAACAAATCATATGGATGATTTATGTTTTATGAGAAAACATTACATGTTGTTAATTAAGTTGGTTAAATAACAATATGTGAATAATGGTTACTAAGCATGTCACCCAACATGTAATAAGTTTTGTTATATCTTATAAATATATATATGGATATATATTTATGTTATAAAACAAAATTAATAATATTAATAATGTAAAGGAATCTCTTACACTTGATATTATTTTATTTTTAAAGTTGAGGTAGTGGAGACATGCAATGGATATCATTGGTGGAGAGAAAGATGCTTTTGAATAAAACCAAGTCTTTCTATTTCCTTCTTTCATAACACATATAATTATTTATACACAAGTAACAAAGGTTTCTCTCTTCTCTTTTCCTCTTGGATTTTCAGCCAAGGAAGAAAGGCAAGGAAAGAAAGGGTTATCAAGTGTTCAAATCCTAGCTAGAAGTGGTGTCTTGTTGGAGCTTGGGGTATACTAGCTTGAGGAGCTTCCATATTCAAGTTCTTGCCTTTCAATCATCATCCTTTTCACACTTATTTGGTTACTTGAAAGGTAGTTTAACATGCATTAACTTATAGTGACATGCATGTGTTTGATAGTGTGTAATTCGTATTTGGATCCGGGTTTGGGTTTTGCATGTATTGAATTGGTTCTATACACTAAAACTAACAAGATTTAAAACTTATATCCGCTGCGTTTTTGGTAAAATAAGGATTTTATCACTTTGATAATCTTGTTAAAACCCAACAGATCCAACCTTTTAGAAAATAATAGTACATTGATTACTTTTGCCAATCATATGATTTAATATGCTAAAAAGGCAATTAGTGTATTCATTAATATGTGTAGTTGTTTTCCATTATGTGTAAAAACTGAGGTGATATAAACTAATGAAAATGCTAAGCTTAATATGGAGATACATTTTTGAATATGCATGTTTCAAGATAAATCTCTCTGAATGATAGGAAGAAAAGCGAATACCCTGTCATACACCAGCCTGTTGGTATTTGGTCACCAAAAATGAATTATCTTATATACATGACAAAGAACTAATTTGAACAAAATTTTTATCTTTATTCAACCAAATGTAGATTTATGTTCAAAAAATTTCAAAGAAAATCTAAACATGAGGGTTTATTATAGAACTACAGAGATGGGGGCATAAAAGAAAGTCCTTTCATGTCTGAATTGCATAGTATCCTCTGACCTGAGATACATATTGGGTCTTGATATTCATCGACTATTATGCTTTGACTTAGTTCTTCGCTGCTCTGAAATGTGTCAGTACATAAGGCTAAGCTCAAGTATAGTACAAGGTGATAGTGAGAGACGTATGTAGTCAATATGGGATTTGTCCCTCTTATTCGTTGAGAGTTAAGTGTCTAAGGCCTGACAAGTTAAATCAACAGAGAATGATCACTCTATGTCTCTGGATTTTACATGACATTTGTGGCAAAAGGATAAATGATAGTTTCACCTAAATCATTTTCAAGTATGGGACTTGAAAGGGATGATGTTATTGATTGGCACTTCGTCATGCGTATTAGGGATAGTAAACCGTAGTTAGGCAGTATTTGCTACTTGCATCAATCTTCTATGTATCTTGTGCAAGTGGGAGATTGTTGGAAGTGATCTGCCCAAGACACATATTAGAGTTGATGTGGCTAGTACGTATTGATCCAAGTCGGGTCATATCCAATAACAAGCTAGACAAACACCGAGAATATTTGTTTATGTATGATATGATCATAAGTAAATGAATATTGACACTTGAGTTATTTGGAAAAGGGTTTCTACATAAAAATGTACTTGTGTAATAAAGAAATCATATGGATTATTTATGGTTTATAAGAGAACATTACATGTTGTTAATTAAGTTGGTTAAATAACAATATGTGAATAATGGTTACTAAGCATGTCACCCAACATGTAATAAGTTTTGTTATATCTTATAAATATATATATGGATATATATTTATGTTATAAAACAAAATTAATAATATTAATAATGTAAAGGAATCTCTTACACTTGATATTATTTTATTATTAAAGTTGAGGTAGTGGAGACATGCAATGGATATCATTGGTGGAGAGAAAGATGCTTTTGAATAAAACCAAGTCTTTCTCTTTCCTTCTTTCATAACACACATAATTAATTATACACAAGTAACAAAGGTTTCTCTCTTCTCTTTTCCTCTTGGATTTTTGGCCAAGGAAGAAAGGCAAGGAAGAAAGGGTTATCAAGTGTTCAAATCCTAGCTAGAAGTGGTGTCTTGTTGGAGCTTGGGGTATACTAGCTTGAGGAGCTTCCATATTCAAGTTCTTGCCTTTCAATCATCATCCTTTTCACACTTCTTTGGTTACTTGAAAGGTAGTTTAACATGCATGAACTTATAGTGACATGCATGTGTTTGATTGTGTGTAATTCGTATTTGGATCCGGGTTTCGGTTTTGCATGTATTGAATTGGTTCTATACACTAAAACTAACAAGATTTAAAACTTATATCCGCTGCGTTTTTGGTAAAATAAGGATTTTATCACTTTGATAATCTTGTTAAAACCCAACAATTGCATCAAGAGCCGCTTATACGAATGCATGCTTCATTAGACCCAAAATTTTTCGGTTTTATGGTGGGTTTCACCATTTGGCCTAAAATTTTAGGGGTTTTGGTTACCCCATGGTTTTTCAAGGTTATACTTTACATGCATGTGGTAATCTTGAAAAACCAAGTCATTTGGATGATTGTTTAGTTTGTTTGGACAAAACCCGAAACTTTCGGTTTGCTTAAGCTTGGCCGAAAGTTTTGAGGAAAAAAGGGAAACCATTTTGGTCTTGTATTATTGCATATTTGGATGTGTAATAGAAGTTCATAACCTAGCCATGGCCTTGTGTTTGGTTGAATGATTGTGTTGGTTGTTTGTTAATTCGATTTGGTTGTAATATTTATTTGGGTTTGTAATCTATTTATTCATTCATATGGCTTGTAATAATAAGTAGATTAGATGTATTTCTTTTACTAGAAAAATGTATTAGGATATATTTTGTAAAAGAAGATGCATGGATGGAAGCCCAAATAAAATGATGAAGACCACAACACTGGGAGTAAACACTTGGAGCATATGGATGCGGAATCAAGTGGGAGTTCACCGACACAAGTGCATGTTCTTTTGGGTCCCTTAGGAGAGACTTTTTGACACACTTGTCTTCGGTCAACAAGTGTGGTCAACATTAGGAGGCTATGGTTATGAACTTGTGGTTGTGTATATTTTATGCTTGCATGGTTGATTTACTAATTATTTGCAATATGGTTTGCTTAACAACTTAAAAACAACTAGCATAAAATTGGTTCCTTATAAATCGTTAGGTAATAAAAATTGGTTTTATTAATAGCTAATGATTTCATAATAAAATGGGTTTTATTAAAAGGAATTTTGAAAATGGGTTTTTCAACTAAGTACCATACATTTGAATGCATACAAATAAAAGGTACAATAAATAGTTTTCCAATCTAGAATTTAGAAAACTAAAATCCCTTTTAAAAACAAGTTAAACACCATCCTTTTATACGACACTTAGTCACTTGTAGACTTGATAGTGGGTTAGGATCACCTAAGCACTTTTAAGAAAACTTGTGATCCTAAGGTGATTTTACAATTACTTTTGGCATTAGGATCACCTAACCACTTGTATGAGTAAACTCACACGTGTGTATAAGTATGACGACTTGATTTGAAACCATGACTATAGGATCACCTTAACATGGCGTTCAAAGGTGTTGATGGGATTTAACATACCAACTAGACATATGATGTTTAACCGATCCCATAAAACTAGAAGTTGCAAAGGGTTGCAATTGTCAAACGTTGACTACCTTGTTAATTCGAATAGTAGGATAAAGGTCACCTAACTACTATTTGAATGAAACGTTGGGTTCTAGATTTTAATCAATAATTGTCTTGGAGACATTAAAGGGTATTAAAGATTAAAATTTTATTAATATCGAAAATACTAATTTGAACTTTGTTAAAATTCTTTTAGATGGCCGCAAACAACGCACCGAACGCAATTATCCCACACGTGCATAATATATCACTAAGATCCATTCTGGATAAGGATCGTCTAAACTTTAACAACTTCATGGATTGGTATCGAAACTTGAGAATTGTTCTCAAGCAAGAAAAGAAGTCTTATATTTTAGACGATCCTATTCCCGATGAACCCGATGTCAACAACTTGGATGCCTATGCGGATTGGCTGAAATACAACGAGGATTCGGTGCAAGTTTCTTGCCTCATGTTGGGAACAATGATTCCCGAGATCCAAAAGGATTTCGAGAATCATGGGGCGTATGACATGATTACCCATCTTAAGGAAATGTTCCTTACTCAAGCTCGGGTGGAGCGATTCGAAACGGTTCGAGCGCTTCATGCATGTCATATGGAAGAAACCCAGTCTATTTCATCTTATGTACTTAAGATGAAGAGCCACATTGATCGGCTTGAACGGCTTAACTGTCCCGTCTCAAAAGAGTTAGCCACGGATTTGATCCTCAATGGCTTAACTAACAGGTTTGAGACATTCGTCATGAACTACAACATGAACGGATGGGACAAAAGCATTGGTGAGCTTCACGCAATGCTTAAGACAGCCGAAGCCGGCATGGGTAAAAAGGTTTTACCCGTTCTTGCGATCAATGAGGGTGGCTCAAAGAAAAGGCATCACCCGGAACCAAAGGCAAGGGTTGCCGTTGGCAAGGGGCAAGTCAAGAAGGGGTTCAAGGTAAAGGAAAAGGCGGAACCAAAACCAAAGAAGCTAAAGGTTAGCGCTGAGGATCCGTGCTTTGGTTGTGGTGAGATAGGTCATTGGATGAGAAACTGTCCGACCTATCTCAAGGAGTTGAAAGCTAAGAGGGATGCGGGGCAAACCTCAGGTACAACTTTCATGATTCACATTGATCTTAATATTATTTCTTCTAACACATGGGTATTGGATACCAGATTTGGAACTCATATATGCAATTCATTGCAGGGGTTCAAAAGAAGAAATGAATTGAAGAAAGGAGATATAAGTCTTTTCATGGGCAATGGAGCAAAGTTTGACGTCCAAGCCCGAGGAGATTATCTTTTAAAACTTCCAAATGGTTTCGAAATTATTTTGAAAAACATTTTATATTCTCCTAGTTTGACTAGGAATATTATCTCTGTTTCTGTATTAAGACAATTTGGTTATGACTTTAAGTTTGTTGATAATGGTATTTATGTTTTCATGGATAATGTCTTTTATTTTAAAGTGATGCCGTTTAATGGCATTTATGAATTAATTCATGATGACTCATACATTGATAACTCGTTGTACCAAGCTAACACCAAAAGACTCAAAATGGATTTGAGTAATACTTTTCTTTGGCATTGTCGTCTTGGTCACATAAACAAGAATCGTATTCATACACTTCGAAAGAATGGTCTTTTGAAATCAAATGTTGATTCATTTGATGAATGTGAATCTTGTTTATTGGGAAAGATGACCAAAGAGCCCTTTAATGGAACAAATGAGAGGGCGAAAAACTTATTAGGTATCATACATTCGGATGTATGTGGGCCATTTAGGACAATGACAAGAAATGGTGAAAGATACTTCATTACCTTTACAGATGATTATAGTCCCTATGGGTATGTGTTCTTGTTAAAAAACAAAAATGAGGCCTTTGAAATGTTCAAAGTCTTCCAAAATGAAGTACAAAATCAACTTAACAAAACAATTAAAGTACTACGTTCTGATAGAGGAGGTGAATACCTCAATGATGCGTTTCTAGAACATCTAAGGAGTTGTGGGATTGTCTCACAACTTACTCCACCTGGAACACCACAACATAATGGTGTGTCCGAGAGGAGGAATCGAACTTTATTGGACATGGTTCGATCCATGATGGCTAGAAGCTCATTACCTCTATGATTTTGGGGTTTCGCTGTGATCTCCGCTGCCCGTATTTTAAATATGGCACCAACCAAGAAAGTGGATAGGACACCTTTTGAAATATGGCATGGAAAGGCTCCAAAATTTTTATATTTAACGGTATGGGGTTGTAAGGCTTATGTTAAGATCTAAACCCCTGACAAGCTTGAATGTCGATCCACTAAGTGTATATTTGTAGGATATCCCACAGATTCGATGGGATATTATTTCTACAATCCAAGCGAGCATAAAGTGTTTATTGCTCGAAAGGCTAAGTTCTTGGAAAGAAGGTTCCTTATGGAAGGAACTGATATAACTGTAGAACTCGAAGAGGATCGAGAACTACAAGCCGATACACGTTTGGTTGACACTAGCAATCAACAAGAGGTTGTTGAGGATGATCAAATGGTTGATCAAAACACACAAAACATTCGCAAATCTGGTAGAGTTAGCACCCCACCTGGGAGATATGGATTTTTCATGGATGGATGCTACGTGGTAGATTCGGATGAACCCACCACATACCGAGATGCAATGTCGCAATCTGATTGTGACAAATGGCTAGAAGCCATGAATGTTGAGATGCAATCCATGCATGACAATCAAGTATGGGACTTGGTTGCTCCACCTCTAAATTCCAAACTCGTCGGAAGTAAGTTGGTTTTCAAGAAGAAAACTGATATGCATGGAAACTTGGATACTTATAAAGCTAGACTTGTAGCAAAGGGTTTCACTCAAACTCAAGGGGTTGATTATGATGAAAATTTCTCGCCCGTGGCAATGCTAAAGTCTATTAGGATATTGTTTGTCATAGCCGCATATTATGACTATGAGATATGGCAAATGGATGTCAAAACTGCTTTTCTAAATGGGCATCTTAATGAAGATGTTTATATGGTTCAGCCTGAAGTTTTTGTCGATCCACAACATCCTAACAAAGTATGCAAGTTGAAGAAATCAATCTATGGATTGAAACAAGCATCTAGAAGTTGGAATCACCGTTTTGATGATGAAGTTAAGAAATTTGGATTCATCAAAAACGCTGATGAAGCTTGTGTGTATAAGAAAGCTAGTGGGAGCATCATAACCTATCTGGTATTATATGTCGATGACATATTACTGTTTGGAAATGACATTCCAACCTTGGAAGGTGTAAAAGGGTGACACCCGGTAATTTCGCAATCCTATAAATTAGGTGATTGTGAATTTTATGCGCCATGCGCGAGCGCGCTATGTTAGAATCAGCGCGGGCATTTGTTATATGCGCCCTGCGCGAGCGCGCTATGTTAGAATCAGCGCGGGTATTTGTTATGTGCACCCTGCGCGAGCGCGCCATGTTAAGAACCAGCGTGGGCATATGTTATATGCGCCATGCGCGAGTGTTTTGGTTTTATGTTTCCATAACTTTATATTGTCTAATGGGTTGACCGTCCCGCATGATGCTAAGGCGGGTGCATCCCAAAACGTTTATGCTCATGCGGAAAGGGAACTAACCTCCCCGCATGGCGGGAACATTGAGAGCTAGTTTGTCTGAAGCTCCAAGATGGAATTGACTTCAACATGACTGATCACTATGTTGAAATACCAAGACCACCTGGAGAATCTACAAATGAAACTCAATGTCCCTAACTGCGAGAAGGTTACGCACCTACCCGCAGCAAAGAAATGTCCTTCACGCAGAAAGCTATGCGCACAAAGTTATACGCGTCGAACACTTAGTCTATTCTCCAGATGTAAGGAGATTATTCCCGCCCAAAAGGAAACAGTAGCGTGTTTCAGAGATTTCCACTTTTTACTGTACAACTGACAAAAGCACCTGAAAAAGCACACTGTAACATGAAAAGTCAACTGTCAGTCACCCTACTCCCACCAACCACAGACCTGCATGTCCTGTCCAAATCAAATCAGAATCTTTTATCCACTCCTCCACTTTTAAATAAATAATAATAATTTCCATACTTTATCATCATTACACCTAGATATGAAAAGATTACAATCCCCTAAAGCAAGGGATTGTGTTCCCTTGAGTTTGCCTATAAATATGTAACCTAAATTATCACCCAAAACACACTTCAAACTTCTCTCTTAAAGTTACAAATTGCACTAATCATCGCCCAAGCATCCGTTTGATTTTCAATTCCGTTCCTGTTACTAGGTAAGCCGAGATTATAACCTTGAGATCTACTTTCCAACCCTTATATTCTCCTATTTCTTATATACTTCTTGTTATTTAATCGTATTCTAGACCTTCAATTCCGAGGCCAACGCCAAGAAAACCCGAATCTCGATTAATCCCTTGACAAAAACCACAGGTGAGTCTCACAGCCCCTATTTTCAATATTTTCACTGTTTTTAAACTGTTTTCGGGGCGAGGGACACGTACTTAAATTACGATTTATCATGGTATACTTACAAGTTATGCAAACGATTGTGTTTAAATTATGTTTCATGATGAGCAATGCAAACGGTTATCTATGGTTTACGATGTATGTGCGCCAGAATTCGAGTAAGTGATCACTTTACCATTGGAACTCTAAGGATAGGGACTGCTGGTTTGATCAACCCACTCGTAGGGGTCGCACCTCTTTGCATGGACGAGTGCCTAGTATGGTCATGGGGCAGTACTATGGGATTGAGCCCGCTCGTAGGGGTCGCACCTCTTTGCATGGACGAGCGCCTTGTTTTCCGGCACAACGTCCGCGCGTAACCCGCGGGACGGTATTATTGATTAGCTCGTAGGGGCAACGCCTCTTTGCATAGACGAGCACGGTTTTTCAGAAATGTCCACGCGTACCCCGCGGGACGGTATTACATGATTTTAGCTCGTAGTGGCAGCGCCACTTTGCATGGACGAGCACGTTTTCCAGAAACGTTCGCGCGTAACCCGCGGAACGGTTCTATCAGAAATATGTTGTCAGATCTATGTTTTCATACGGTTTATCAAGCATATGTTTAGACATGAAATCAGAAATGTGTTTCAATATGATTTTCGCCAAGACTATGATGCAATACGATTTATCAAGTTACTAAAACTTGTGAACTCACTCAGTTTATACTGATTCAAATGTTTTACGTGTCTTTCAGGAGATAACTAGGTAGCGCATGGAGTCACACTTAGAGCACCTCACGCTGAACATCTAAAACTAGCTTTTTGGAAGATTTTAGTTCTATCCCTTCGATGCGCGTGGTTGTTCCCGCCGCGCAAGGGGATATGGCGTGGAAATCTTCAACAGTTTTTATACTTTGATGTTTTTATGTAATTTTTAAACAATGTAATGTATTTGTATTAAACATTTCATGCGCAATGAAAATCTTACTTTGAATGTTTGCAATGGCCCGTGCTTAATTATCAATCCCCACTAGCGCGCGCCCGGCTGTTTCCGCCGTTCAGGGCCGGGTGTGACAGATTGGTATCAGAGCACTGGTTATAGCGAACTAGGAAAAGAAGTTTTAACCTAGACTATAACCGTTGGGGAATCGCATGAAATATTTTTCAAAGAAAATATTTTCAAAAGAAACTATACACACACTTAGGAACACGGGTCACACAGTGTCTAGTGAATAAAGATAAGAACATTATGTGCTCAGAGTACATGCGCTAAGTTTGATATATTTTCACTCTTTTAAAGTGAGAATGCCTCCAACTAGAGCCAAGGGAATTACCATGACACCCGAGGAACTCGCAGAAATAATCGCGCAAGCGATCACAACACATGAGGCCAGCAAGGCCGAATCTAGTCAGGGTCGTCAGGAGAACGAGGCCCCAGAACCCGAATCAGGAGCCTTGGTCAAAGGGTGCTCTTATAAGACATTTATGGCCTGTAGGCCTTGGCCACTCAAGGGTACCGAAGGGGCCATTGGGCTCTACAACTGGATTGACAAGATGGAGACAGTTCTCTCTATTAGCGGATGTAGTGAGAACCAGAAGGTCCTTTACGCGACCTGCATGTTCCAAGAGGCAGCTTCGTCTTGGTGGAAGCTTCAAGTGAAGACCTTGGGGCGAGAAGTTGCTCTTCACAAGACCTGGGAGGAGTTGAAGGAAATGATGATGAGAAAGTTCTGCTCTCGCGCAGAAATTCAGAGTCTGCAGCAGGAATTCTGGAACCACGCCATGATAGGAACGGATATCGACGCCTACAACAACCGGTTCAACGAGCTTTGTCAGTAAGTGCCTGACGTGTTCGAAGGTGAAGGCAGAATACCAGAAGCCGTCGGGGTTACTTCAGCAGCCAGAAATTCCCATGTGGAAGTGGGAACAAATCTCTATGGACTTCATCACCAAACTGCCAAGGACACCTGGGGGTTATGACACAATCTGGGTTATTGTAGATCGGCTAACTAAGTCAGCGCACTTCCTGCCGATTAAGGAAACCGATAAGATGGAAAGGTTAGCCCGATTGTATATTCGAGAAGTAGTTTCAAAACATGGAGTCCCAGTGTCCATCATTTCTGACAGAGATAGTTGGTTCACCTCAAGGTTTTGGAGATCGTTACAAGGGGCTTTAGGTACTCGTCTTGACATGAGTACGGCATATCATCCCCAAACGGATGGACAAAGCGAGCGAACAATCCAGACATTGGAAGATATGTTGCGCGCGTGCGCAATCGATTTCGGGGGAAGCTGGGATACTCATCTCCCATTGGTTGAATTTTCATACAACAACAGTTATCACACAAGCCTCAAGGCTGCGCCGTTTGAAGCTTTGTATGGGCGCAAGTGTAGATCCCCACTGTGCTGGGCTGAAGTGGGTGACAAGCAAATGACTGGTCCAGAATTGATCCAAGAAACAACAGACAAGATTTTTCAGATACGGGATCGCCTTAAGAAAGCGCGCGACAGACAGAAGAGCTACGCAGATGTGCGAAGGAAACCGTTGGAGTTTCAAGTAGGGGATAGAGTACTTTTGAAAGTCTCTCCATGGAAAGGAGTCCCCCGTTTCGGCAAGCGAGGAAAGTTGAATCCGCGCTACATTGGACCATTTGAGATCCTGGAAAGGATCGGTCTGGTTGCCTATAAACTCCGTTTACCCGCCGAACTCAGTGGAGTTCATGATACGTTTCATGTGTCCAACCTCAAAAAGTGTTTATCTGACGAAACGTTGATTTTACCGTTGGAAGAGATTCACATCGACAAACAACTGCACTTCGTAGAAGAGCCTATAGCCGTAACCGATTGGAAAGAACAAAAGTTGCGCAGAAGTCGAATCAAGTTAGTAAAGGTTCAATGGAACTCAAGGCGTGGGCCTGAATTCACTTGGGAAAGAGAAGATCAAATGCGCCAGAAATACCCATACCTCTTTCAAAGCATGGCTCCTGCCAGCAACGTCTCCTAAATTTCGGGACGAAATACTCTTAACAGGGGGAGAATGTGACACCCGGTAATTTCCCAATCCTATAAATTAGGTGATTGTGAATTTTATGCGCCCTGCGCGAGCGCGCTATGTTAGAATCAGCGCGGGCATTTGTTATATGCGCCCTGCGCGAGCGCGCTATGTTAGAATCAGCGCGGGTATTTGTTATGTGCACCCTGCGCGAGCGCGCCATGTTAAGAACCAGCGTGGGCATATGTTATATGCGCCATGCGCGAGTGTTTTGGTTTTATGTTTCCATAACTTTATATTGTCTAATGGGTTGACCGTCCCGCATGATGCTAAGGCGGGTGCATCCCAAAACGTTTATGCGCATGCGGAAAGGGAACTAACCTCCCCGCATGGCGGGAACATTGAGAGCTAGTTTGTCTGAAGCTCCAAGATGGAATTGACTTCAACATGACTGATCACTATGTTGAAATACCAAGACCACCTGGAGAATCTACAAATGAAACTCAATGTCCCTAACTGCGAGAAGGTTACGCACCTACCCGCAGCAAAGAAATGTCCTTCACGCAGAAAGCTATGCGCACAAAGTTATACGCGCAGAACACTTAGTCTATTCTCCAGATGTAAGGAGATTATTCCCGCCCAAAAGGAAACAGTAGCGTGTTTCAGAGATTTCCACTTTTTACTGTACAACTGACAAAAGCACCTGAAAAAGCACACTGTAACATGAAAAGTCAACTGTCAGCCACCCTACTCCCACCAACCACAGACCTGCATGTCCTGTCCAAATCAAATCAAAATCTTTTATCCACTCCTCCACTTTTAAATAAATAATAATAATTTCCATACTTTATCATCATTACACCTAGATACGAAAAGATTACAATCCCCTAAAGCAAGGGATTGTGTTCCCTTGAGTTTGCCTATAAATATGTAACCTAAATTATCACCCAAAACACACTTCAAACTTCTCTCTTAAAGTTACAAATTGCACTAATCATCGCCCAAACATCCGTTTGATTTTCAATTCCGTTCCTGTTACTAGGTAAGCCGAGATTATAACCTTGAGATCTACTTTCCAACCCTTATATTCTCCTATTTCTTATATACTTCTTGTTAGTTAATCGTATTCTAGACCTTCAATTCCGAGGCCAACACCAAGAAAACCCGAATCTCGATTAATCCCTTAACAAAAACCACAGGTGAGTCTCACAGCCCCTATTTTCACTATTTTCACTGTTTTTAAACTGTTTTCGGGGCGAGGGACACGTACTTAAATTACGATTTATCATGGTATACTTACAAGTTATGCAAACGATTGTGTTTAAATTATGTTTCATGATGAGCAATGCAAACGGTTATCTATGGTTTACGACGTATGTGCGCCAGAATTCGAGTAAGTGATCACTTTACCATTGGAACTCTAAGGATAGGGACTGCTGGTTTGATCAACCCACTCGTAGGGGTCGCACCTCTTTGCATGGACGAGTGCCTAGTATGGTCATGGGGCAGTACTATGGGATTGAGCCCGCTCGTAAGGGTCGCACCTCTTTGCATGGACGAGCGCCTTGTTTTCCGGCACAACGTCCGCGCGTAACCCGCGGGACGGTATTATTGATTAGCTCGTAGGGGCAACGCCTTTTTGCATAGACGAGCACGGTTTTTTAGAAATGTCCACGCGTACCCCGCGGGACGGTATTACATGATTTTAGCTCGTAGTGGCAGCGCCACTTTGCATGGACGAGCACGTTTTCCAGAAACGTTCGCGCGTAACCCGCGGAACGGTTCTATCAGAAATATATTGTCAGATCTATGTTTTCATACGGTTTATCAAGCATATGTTTAGACATGAAATCAGAAATGTGTTTCAATATGATTTTCGCCAAGACTATGATGCAATACGATTTATCAAGTTACTAAAACTTGTGAACTCACTCAGTTTATACTGATTCAAATGCTTTACGTGTCTTTCAGGAGATAACTAGGTAGCGCATGGAGTCACACTTAGAGCACCTCACGCTGAACATCTAAAACTAGCTTTTTGGAAGATTTTAGTTCTATCCCTTCGATGCGCGTGGTTGTTCCGGCCGCGCAAGGGGATATGGCGTGGAAATCTTCAACAGTTTTTATACTTGGATGTTTTTACGTAATTTTTAAACAATGTAATGTATTTGTATTAAACATTTCATGTGCAATGAAAATCTTACTTTGAATGTTTGCAATGGCCCGTGCTTAATTATCAATCCCCACTCGCGCGCGCCCGGCTGTTTCCGCCGTTCAGGGCCGGGTGTGACAAAAAGCCTGGCTTGGAAGCTGTTTTTCCATTAAGGATCTTGGTGAAGCCGCCTATATTCTGGGAATAAGGATCTATAGGGATAGATCAAGGCGGTTGATAGGTTTGAATCAAAGTGCATACATAGACAAGATCTTGAAAAGGTTCAAGATGGAAAACTCTAAGAAAGGTTTGGTACCTATTCAAAGAGGAACGATGTTGAGTGCTTCTCAATGTCCAAGCTCAAAGGATGAGCAAGACAAAATGAGTGGTATCCCATATGCATCTGCTATAGGATCCATCATGTATGCCATGGTTTGCACTAGACCGGATGTGTCATGCGCCTTGAGCATGACAAGTCGATACCAACAAAATCCGGGAACTAGCCATTAGATGGCTGTTAAGAGCATATTGAAATACCTTAGAAGGACTAAGTATATGTTTCTAATATATGGCTCTGGTGAGGAGGAACTCGTTGTAAAGGGTTACACTGATGCGAGTTTCCAAACTGATCGAGATGATTCTCGATCACAATCGGGATATGTTTTCGTTCTCAATGGTGGTGCTGTCTCATGGAAGAGTGCAAAACATGATGTGGTAGCCTTATCCACCACTGAATCAGAATACATCGCCGCCTCATTGGCAGCTCAAGAAGCTGCATGGATTAGAAAGTTCATTACCGATCTAGGGGTAGTCCGTACCATTCAGGACCCTCTAGAAATCTTTTGTGACAACGAGGGTGCGATTGCTCAAATCAAGGAACCCCGTGCACATCAAAAGACTAGGCACATTGAGCGGAGATTCAACTACATAACGGATGAAGTTGAAAAGGGAAAGATATGTATTCGCAAAGTTCACACTGATCAAAACATTGCGGACCCACTCACGAAACTCCTTGAAAGGCCGAAGCATGAGGGTCATACTTGCGCCTTAGGACTTCGATATTCTAGTGATTGGATTTGATCAAAATTTGTATTTGGATATTGGAACAATTTTATTTTAACTCAATCATATGGTTTTGGTTATGGTCATGTTCTTGAGTTATGTTCCATTTTAGTATGTTTAAATCCGTGAATAATTTGAATTATTCTAAACGTCCGTAGTCGTTCATATTTGTGGGAACAAATGTGAAAGTAAGACTATTATGAACATTGGATTGGTAGATATTCATGAGGTATGAATATAGCAAAGGGTTGCTGCCAAGGTTCATAGATATTTATGGGATAAATATTGGACTGAACCGCTCTCAATTTTACTGCATGGAATCCTTGGGATTTGTGATCATAAGTAAATTTGAATAAAGGCGAACTTCATAGTATCCTCTGACCTGAGATACATATTGGGTCTTGATATTCATCGACTATTATGCTTTGACTTAGTTCTTCGCTGCTCTGAAATGTGTCAGTACATAAGGCTAAGCTCAAGTATAGTACAAGGTGATAGTGAGAGACGTATGTAGTCAATATGGGATTTGTCCCTCTTATTCGTTGAGAGTTAAGTGTCTAAGGCCTGACAAGTTAAATCAACAGAGAATGATCACTCTATGTCTCTGGATTTTACATGACATTTGTGGCAAAAGGATAAATGATAGTTTCACCTAAATCATTTTCAAGTATGGGACTTGAAAGGGATGATGTTATTAAATGGCACTTCGTCATACGTATTAGGGGTAGTAAACCGTAGTTAGGCGGTATTTGCTACTTACATCAAACTTCTATGTATCTTGTGCAAGTGGGAGATTGTTGGACTCGGTCTGCCCAAGAGACATATTAAATTGATGTGGCTAGTACGTTATGATCCAAGTCGGGTCATACCCAATAACAAGCTAGACAAACAACGATAATATTCGTTCATATATGATGTGATCATAACAAATGAATATTAACACTTGAGTTATTTGGAAAGGGGTTTCTAAATAAAATGTACTTGTGTAATAAACAAATCATATGGATGATTTATGTTTTACGAAAGAACATTACATGTTGTTAATTAAGTTGGTTAAATAACAATATGTGAATAATGGTTACTAAGCATGTCACCCAACATGTAATAAGTTTTGTTATATCTTATAAATATATATATGGATATATATTTATGTTATAAAACAAAATTAATAATATTAATAATGTAAAGGAATCTCTTACACTTGATATTATTTTATTTTTAAAGTTGAGGTAGTGGAGACATGCAATGGATATCATTGGTGGAGAGAAAGATGCTTTTGAATAAAACCAAGTCTTTCTCTTTCCTTCTTTCATAACACATATAATTATTTATACACAAGTAACAAAGGTTTCTCTCTTCTCTTTTCCTCTTGGATTTTCAGCCAAGGAAGAAAGGCAAGGAAAGAAAGGGTTATCAAGTGTTCAAATCCTAGCTAGAAGTGGTGTCTTGTTGGAGCTTGGGGTATACTAGCTTGAGGAGCTTCCATATTCAAGTTCTTGCCTTTCAATCATCATCCTTTTCACACTTCTTTGGTTACTTGAAAGGTAGTTTAACATGCATTAACTTATAGTGACATGCATGTGTTTGATAGTGTGTAATTCGTATTTGGATCCGGGTTTGGGGTTTGCATGTATTGAATTGGTTCTATACACTAAAACTAACAAGATTTAAAACTTATATCCGCTGCGTTTTTTGTAAAATAAGGATTTTATCACTTTGATAATCTTGTTAAAACCCAACAGATCCAACCTTTTAGAAAATAATAGTACATTGATTACTTTTGCCAATCATATGATTTAATATGCTAAAAAGGCAATTAGTGTATTCATTAATATGTGTAGTTGTTTTCCATTATGTGTAAAAACTGAGGTGATATAAACTAATGAAAATGCTAAGCTTAATATGGAGATACATTTTTGAATATGCATGTTTCAAGATAAATCTCTCTGAATGATAGGAAGAAAAGCGAATACCCTGTCATACACCAGCCTGTTGGTAAATGGTCACCAAAAATGAATTATCTTATATACATGACAAAGAACTAATTTGAACAAAATTTTTATCTTTATTCAACCAAATGTAGATTTATGTTCAAAAAATTTCAAAGAAAATCTAAACATGAGGGTTTATTATAGAACTACAGAGATGGGGGCATAAAAGAAAGTCCTTTCATGTCTGAATTGCCTGGCATGTAAGTCCAACGTTCAACCTCACATGTGTTTGTAGTTTTTAAAAAACAAAAATCAAATAAATTTTTATGATCTGTCACGAAAAATATTTTGACCAAATATCAGGGGGTCGGAGTCAATTCGGGGTAATCTGGGGAAAGCCAAATAAGTTTTGAGAAGAAATATGAGGCATCATTGCACAATAAGTGTTATCCATTTCTGTTTCAAGCAAACTAATTGAACTTTATATATATCATCAAGGCTATGAAATTCATGCTAAGTCTAGACCTGCTATTAACCTGCCTAGGCTGTCATAATGATGCTGAGAATGAAGTTTTGAGAAGCGACTTAGTCAATATGGTCCCATGTTGAGATCTTTTCACAAAAAGAAAGAAAATGGTTTGAAAGGAATTAAGACTGAAAGTTGATCTCATTATGCACCATTTGCTCTTAAACTTTGAATCTCAATGATTAAAACTATTTCAAATATGGTTTAAGTCAAAAAGTTTTGCATTTTAACCTTGAATATGTCTTAATATGTTTTCCTAGCAAGCTCTAATGTTTTTGATCAGTTCTAGCAAGCTTTGATGTTTTTGAAGTTTTTCTAGCAAGCTTTAATGTTTTTAAACAATTCTAGCACACTTTGGTGTTTTATTTTAATTTTTAACACATTCGAGCAAGCTTTGTGATTCTCAGTGCTTAAATGATTTATTCATATATTATCGGGTACACTTTGATAGTTTTTAGATTTCGAGTAAACTTGGATGTTCAGAAGGTTAGTTTTATCTAGCATACTTGATGATTATGTGAGACTTGTATGAATTTGCTTTAAAATACTTGTTTCATGTAAACTTCGTTGTTTTAGTCGTTATAAGTCTTTGTCTAGCATAGTTCATGATTTTCAGTGTGATTCTCTGAAATTTCAAGTGTGTTTGGGAAAACTTTGTTTATCGGGAACAGTTGATTGGTAAATCATTCCAAGTGTTTTTCCAGCATACTTGGTAATGTCAGAAAATATCTAGCAAACTTTCCTTTTTGGGTACACTTTGTTTTTAGAGCACACTTGTATACCAAAGGATAACAAGTCTTCTCTAGCACACTTTGCATTCTTAAAGTTTTCGAGCATACTTTTCTTCATAGTATACTTGAATGAATGTTTGTTAAGTGTTTTAAGTATTTCCGGGCAAGGTTTGTGATGTTCAGATATTCGAGCAAGTTTGACATTTACTGACATAGGTGACAGCTATTTCACAAAAAGACAAATGTGTTGGTGCATGTTTTGTGGCCGTCGCTTGACGAATAGTTTAGATTGTTTATGTTGTATGCTGTACACCTAGATAGTGGTCCACGCCGAAAGTCATCCATTCGAAGAGCATTTTCAAATGGATACTCATTCGATCGAACCAGTCTCTGATTCGATCGAATGAGTCTGCTATTCGATCGAATAGGACTCATTCGATCGAATGAGTCCTGATCGAATAGCAGTGGGTATAAATACCCAGCTTTCAGGCGTGGTTTGTCAAGGATTTGCGTGCCCGGGGCCCAGGTGCTGTCCGGATGAGGGGGGAGGCCATGCTCGACCTCCCCCTGCCATAGATCGTGATTTCAGTGTTTAAACAAGCATGTAATCTTTCGTTTTTATCAATGAAATCGTTTGTTTCGTGTTTGTTTCTATCCGTCTTTGGTTATCAAACCTTCCGTCTCGAACCGGCTCGGATCGTCTCGGTCCCGGCTGAACTACAAAGTGGCATCAGAGCTTAAGGTTCTTGATTCACGAAAGATTCGTGGTGATATTCGTGTTTTTCTCGTGAAAATCATATATTTTGCTTGAAAATTTTTCGAAAACTAGTGTTTTTGTTCTTGGTGTTCTTATCAAAAACTCATAAAAGTCATATATTTTGGTTTTTGATCTCAAGATTTGGTGTTAAAATTCCGGGTTTTATCAAGAACATTCATCGTGTTCTTCGTTTTTAATCGTTTGATCCATTTTTGTTTGGTTGGTTAATTGTTTAAGTGTTAATACACTTAAAAGAGTCATATTTTGCTTCCAAATCAACTTGGATTCGTGTTAGTGAATTTACAACCGAAAATCTGGTCAAATCTTCTAAGTTTCGAAATTCCATATATCTCGATCGAACTAGTCGTAGTTTTGGAACTCATTCGATCGAATAAGCTTTCTATTCGATCGAACCAGTTTGAATTTTGACCGAATCAGTTTTTCCCGCCGTGATTTGCGCCAAGTCCATTCGATCGAATCAGTTCATCCTTTCGATCGAACCTACTTCCAGTCGATCGAACAAGTCTCATATTCGATCCACCCATTCGATCTCTTTCTTATTCGACTGCCAGAACCCTTTCGATCGAACCGGACATCCATTCGATCGAACCTGTCACCTCATTCGATCGAACAAGATCGTATTCGATCGGATAAGCTTCAGAAGACCAGAACAGTGAATCAGTCAGTCATTCGATTGAATCAGAACACATTCGATCGAATAAAGAACACACTCGATCGAATCAATTCTCATTCGATTAAAAGATCAAAGATTGAAGCAAAGAAGCAAACATGGCTGCCAGTTCAAGTACAAACAAAAGGATCCAATCGATCCTTGAGAGTGATTCAGAATCAGGAAGCTTCAACAAGCCTCCAAAGTTGATGGCACTCAATGAGTTTACTACCTGGAAGACAAGATTCCAGATTAATATCACAGGTGTGAATCCTGGACTATGGGAAGCGGTTCAGACATCGTGGGTGCATCCTACAAACGATGATGGTGAAAGTCTGAGCTACTTTAGGCTGTCAGAAGAACAAAAGATAGCCTTTGATGCTGAGAAGAAAGCCTTCTCCTTACCGTCTCAAGCTCTCTCCAGCGATCTCTTCCATCAGTTTAACCAGTTCACAACAGCATCAACACTTTGGAACGCACTGGTAGAACGATGCGAAGGATCTGAGTCACTTAAAGAAATTCACGCACGGGAGCTAAAGCGTGAATTTGATTTGTTTAGTCCAGAATCCGGAGAAGACATTGAATCGTTGCTGTCAAGATTCTATCATCTTATGTCAGAGCTAAAGTCCTATAATGTCAAAACAACAGGGACTGAAAAGGTTAGATGTCTCGCTCAAGGACTCCCAACAAGCTGGAACACCTTCCAGACTGTGATGAGAAGAAGTCATCAATTGGAGACGATTCTTCTTTATGACTTTATAAAAGAAATCAGACAGGAAGACGCTGAATTAAGAGCATCCTCCAGGAAACCCAGAGCAACATCTGACAAGTCGCTGTACATGTCAAAATCACCAATGTCAGATTCAAATGACCATGCTCCAATAAAGACTGCGTTTTTTCTCCTCAATGTCAAATCAATCAAAGGGGACCGAAACGAGATCTTCTGCACCACCAACATCAAATTCCGGAAATTCAAGTTCTAACTCCGGACCCAAGTCAACTGAAAAGGCAACGTTAAACACTGAAGGCTTGGGAAAGGTAACGGTGGAAGTTGCCAAAGAACATATGGCAACGTTAGGCACAATAATTGAATCATACAGCTTAATGGTGGCTGGTAAACTTGGCAACAGTCATCTGGACAGCGATGACTATGAACAGCTAGATGAAGACGATATGGAACGCATCGACATAATGTGGGCACTTGGCAGCGCGTTCCGTAGAGCTAGAAAGTGGGCTAAGAAAACAGGTCAAGCTCTTTCAATCAACAATAAATCCAAATTTGGTTTTGATAAAACAAAAGTTAAATGCTACAACTATGGCGAACTTGGTCATTTTGCCAAGGAGTGCTCTAAACCAAAGAGGGAAGGTCACCAATATCCCTTCCGAACTACTTCAACTTCATCTACTCCTGCTGCAGCCGCTGCAAATGTCAACAATGAGAGACAACTGGTCCCTCAGAATCAAACAGCAGCGAACAACGCCAACATCAACAATGAAACTGCTCTTGCTGTTCAAGGTGATGAAGGCGAGTCCTGGAACTTCAGTATTAACATGGCTGACATCACCATTGTGGATCAAGACTCAGAATCTGGGTCTGATGATTCCTCAACTGATGAAGAATACATTGTCGAGGAGCCAGCTACTGAAGTAAATGAAGGAGAGCATGAAGCTGAAGTGTCATCAGTGGAGATTATGGAGGATCAAGAAAAAGAGTCAAATGTTCCTCAATCATCTCCAAGTTCAACAATTCCTGCAGAAGTTGCTACTGTTGAAGAAGTCAACAAGGTACTGTCAAAAGCAAAGTCTGCATCTTTTCTGGAAAGAGCAGGGAATCTTTACTTTGCGTTCATGGCAGAGACATCAAATGATGCCAAGGTAAGTTCTAACCCTACTACTCCCAAACCAGAAAATTCCAAATGTTTAAAATGTGAAATGTCTGAACAAGAAATTCATTCTCTGAAAGAGAGAATTGAAGATCTCGAGGCTTATAAACAAGCAGCCTCAAGATCTTTAATTGAACTGACTGACGCTCTTGCTCAAAACAAGGCTTGGAAGCAGAAACAGTGTTTTTAAAGAAAAAGTTGATAGCCTTAAGCGTCAGAACAAGGAATTGGAGATATGTGTTCTAAATCAACAAGATTCTATAAATTTTCATATCAATAAAAATAATGTCTTGAAAAAAGAAATGGAGAACACAAAAGCTGATCTTGAATCATTGACTTTCAAGTTAAAAAGTTACTCCAATTCCTCTTACTTGCTAGAGCACATTATCCCCGAGTTCCGGTGCAAAAAGGAAAGAGGTGTGGGATATCACAATGTCCCACCCCCCGTGCTGAAACAATTTGTGAGCACACCAGGAGCTGTGCCAGACGATGACTCAAATGTTAAAACACCCGAGGATACAGAACAAATTTCAAAGTCCAAGGGTAAAGAAGTCATTGACCCGGCTCCTGAGACCAAACCAAATGTTGTTGCCACAGACTTAGGTTCCACAACTAAGTCAGGCCCATCCACACATAAATCAAAGGCAACAACAAAAAATTCTCAGAAGAACAAGTTTAATCATAAATCTGAGAAAGTGCATGTGGAACATGGTACCCATTTTGTCAAGGAGGGTAACTTTAATGAAAAACATATTTTTTCAAAACCCCTTCCCAGACAAACTTCACCCCAAAATGTCAAATCCAAGGGGTACTATGGTAACAAACAACAACAAAGATATTACTCTCCACCACGTCAAAGGGGGAGAAACTACTGTTTCTCATGTGGAGAGGTTGGCCATATAGCAAGATTCTGCTACAAGTACATGGATCCTAGATATGTCAAGTCAACTCCTATGAGGCGACCGACCGTTGACATTCAAAGTCAAACTCGGTCTCATACACCGCGGTCGGTTTCTCCTAGGAAACCTCAGTCAACCTCACCACACAGATCACCGAATCCCTCAAACCCAAGTGTTTCAACTTCAACAAGTGAAAGTCAGTCTTCAACCAGCTATGTCAAACATGTTGAGAAGAAGACTGACAGTTGGAAACAAAAGAAAAACAACACTGTTGATAACAATGTCAAACCAGAAAACAGTGTTAATGAGGGTAAATGGATTGAACTGTTAATTCGTGATGATAATGGAAAACCCAAGACCATAAAGGCTTGGGTTTCCAATGATATTTAAACCTTTTGCTTTTTGTGTGCAGGTTGCTCTTTATGATCCAAGATTCAACATGTGGATCATCAACTCAGGAGCTTCCAGGCACATGACAGGAAACATGAATCTCCTATCCAGTGTCAGACAGATAAAAGGAGGTGCAGTTTCCTTTGCAGGAACTCAAGGTGGTTACATCACGGCCCAAGGAATTGTTTCAAATGGGCGAATTTCGTTTGATAAGGTTAATTTCATCAAGAAGTTGGAGAACAACCTGTTGTCGATAAGTCAAATCTGCGACAAGGGTTTCAAAGTTATGTTTGATGACCGAGACTGCCACATCTTGGCGAAGGAATTCACCATTCCTGAAGACAAGGTTTTAATGTCAGCCGCACGCCAGAGTGATCTCTACATTCTGGATATGGCTAAGGCAGGGTCATCGTCTCCAACGCCGACATGTTTTGTGTCCAAGGCATCCGAACGTGATACTGTCATATGGCATAAACGGATGGGACACATTAATGTCAGGAACATGAACAAGCTTGTGCACAACAGGCTAGTTGAGGGAGTTAATCTGAGAAGTTTCCGTCTCCCTAATTCGTGTGTGCAGTGCAAAGCGGGAAAGCAAGTAAAAAGGTCACACAAGTCTAAGAGTTTCCACTCGATTGATATTCCATTGGAACTCCTTCATATGGATCTTTTTGGCCCAATAAGCGTCAAAAGTATCTCTGGGCACTCATACTGTCTAGTGGTTACTGATGAATATTCGAGATTCTCTTGGGTGTTTTTCTTAAAAGCAAAGTCCGAGACTTTTGGGTGTATAAATCTGCTAGTTACAACTCTTGAGTCACAGTACAATCTGAAGGTTCGAAGAATGCGTTCAGATAACAGGACAGAGTTTAAGAATGCGAATGTTGAAAACTTCTGCAAAGAAAGAGGTATTGTTCAGGAGTTCAGTGCCCCGTACGTTCCACAAATGAACGGGGTTGCTGAAAGGAAAAATCGAACGTTAATCGAGACAGCTAGAACAATGTTAGCAGACTCAGTGTTGCCTGTCACGTTTTGGAGTGAGGCAATTGCCAACGCCTGTTTCACATTGAATCGGGTAGGCATTGTCAAGCGCCACGGCAAGACAAGCTTCGAGCTTCTTCAACGACGGAGGCCTAACTTAGAGCACCTGGAACCATTTGGAGCTCTTTTCACGTTACTTAAAAGGCAAGTCGATAATAAGTTCGAGGAGAAGATCATCAACGGCTATTTTCTGGGTTACAGCGTACCTCTCAAAAGGGTCTTCAACAGATCAACAAAATTAGTTGAAGAATGGTACCATGTCGACGTTCAACGCTACACAGAACCAGCCAAGGGGTCAGGAGAAGACTGGTTGTTTGATTTTGACAAATTGTTCAAGTCATTCAATCTGTATGAGGTTGCTATTCAAATGATGTATGAGGCGCAAAATGCACCTCCTGATGAATCACAGCAATCTTCACCTCATCCTGGTCCATCATCGTCTTCCTCCACAGAGTCTAGCGAGCAAGTTCAAGACTCATCCGAATCTGAATCTGAAGATGAATCTCCAGCAGATGATGTACAATCGGCACCGACACAGGTTACTCCGCAACCTTCATCGTCAAATCAAGAAGCGCCAAATGCAGATCAGCCTCTAACGTCTACTTCAGAGGCACCAACCGCTCCAGTTCCTGAGCCGAACTTAACTAACTTGGAACAAAATGTTGTCGTTCCTGACAATCCGGTGGTTAGGACTGAACGTGATCATCCACAAGACAACATTATAGGGGACATTCAACAGGGTGTCAAAACACGTCGACAACTGAATTTTAGCCTCTACACTGAAATGATGGAGTCAGGATCAGTTGCGCTAAATGCCCATGAATGCTTCTTAGCACAAGAAGAACCACGCAGCATCACCGATGCGCTGAAAGACGCTAACTGGGTCTCAGCCATGCAAGAAGAATTATTGCAGTTCAAGAGACTTGGTGTATGGAAGCTGGTGGATCTCCCCAAAGGACAGAAGAAAATTGGCACTAAGTGGGTACTCAAATGTAAACGCGACGATCGTGGAGTGATTGTTCGCAACAAAGCCCGCCTGGTGGTCCAAGGGTTTAGGCAAATCGAAGGCCTAGACTACAATGAGGTGTATGCTCCGGTTGCGCGTTTGGAGGCAATCCGGATGTTCTTGGCGTATGCGTCTTTCAAGAGATTCAAAGTATATCAGATGGACGTCAAGAGTGCCTTTTTGTACGGTCACATCGAAGAGACCGTATATGTGGCACAACCTCCAGGTTTTGAAGACCCAAATCACAAGGATAAAGCCTTCCTGCTCAACAAAGCTTTGTACGGTCTTCACCAAGCCCCGAGAGCTTGGTACAAGGAACTATCCAAACACCTTCTGAACAACGGGTTTAGAAGAGGAACGATCGACTGCACGTTATTTACAAAGGAGAAAGAAGGAGATCTCATTATGGTACAAGTGTACGTGGACGACATCATCTTCGGGTCCACGAATAAAACACTATGCAAGGAGTTTGAACAAGTGATGCAAGAAAAATTTGAAATGAGCTCCATGGGTGAGATGAAGTTCTTCTTAGGACTTCAGGTTAATCAAACAGACTCCGGTGTCTTCATTCACCAGACAAAATACGTCAATGACATCTTGAAACGGTTCGAGATGTTGAGTTCCTCTTCACAGGGAACTCCGTTAGCGGTTAATCACGGGATTAATCCTGACAAGAAGGGTGAATTGATCAATCCAACTCACTATAGAGGGATCATCGGATCTCTAATATACCTGACTGCTTCTCGGCCGGACATAATGTTTGCTACGTGTCTCTGTGCACGTTACCAGTCAAAGCCGAAGGTCTCCCATCTTATTGCAGTCAAAAGAATTTTGCGTTATTTGAAGGGTACTCCAGATTGGGGTCTTTGGTATCCTCACGATGATAACTTTGATCTACATGCGTACAGTGATTCGGACTATGGTGGTTGTAAACTCGATTACAAATCAACAACAGCAGGATGTCAGTTCTTTGGAAGTCGTTTAGTAACGTGGCAATGCAAAAAGCAGACGTCAGTTTCCACTTCAACAGCTGAGGCGGAATATATTGCGGCTGCCAGTTGCTGTTCTCAAGTTATTTGGATTCAGCAACAGATGCGTGACTATGGTATTGAATGTTCTACTACTCCCATATATCTTGATAATTCTGCTGCTATTTCAATTACCAAAAATCCTGTCCAATTTAGCACATCGAAATTCGATATCAATTCCTTCGTGACTGTTACGAAAAGAAGTTAATCGATGTGGTAAAAATCCCCACTCAGGAACAACGCGCTGATCTCTTCACTAAATCATTTGACAAACCACGGTTTTTATATTTGCTAGAGATCAACGGCGTTAAACGGCAATCAGATGATGTTCCTGAAGATATCATTTAAATTGTTTTTCATTTTTTCTTTTCTTAAAAATTTTGAAAAATCCAAAAAGATTTTGTTTTTTATAATTTTTAGGGGGAGAAAGGTTTCAAGAAAAACCAAAAACAATATAAAATACAAAAACCCAAAAACATCAAAAATTTTAAAATTTTGAGAAGTTGATCTTGTTACAAGAAAGATGATAGTACACAGATGCTATCATACTGAGACATCAAAAAGATTTTTATTTCTGTATAGCTTATTCTCATTTTCCTTATATTAAAAAAAAAAAAAAAAAAAAAAAAACCGTCACTATCGCTTAGAATTATGTCGGTTGCTTCAGTTTGAAGGACATATCTTCGGGTATGTTTTGGTCCTCATTTGTACCTGTATAGTATGAGGATAGCCATTAACCAGATGACTGAAAGTGACCGGGGCGGTTTATGGTGGGTTTTTATTCTTTCGCTGAAAAATAGTCGTTCATACTTAGTTAGAAGGACACATACTCGTATGTGGTCGGTCCAGCTGATCCATTGGATCTTCAGGATAGCCGTTTACCTGAAGACTTTGACTTGATCGGGGCGAAATAATTTAAAATTTTTTTTGGAGATGATATAATCAGAAAATGAGAAATTGTATCCAACCTTTGGGAAGTGATGGCACACAGACAGTAGCATGATGTTAAAAAGATATAAAGTGAAAAATTGGTCATGCATAGTACTAATGTGATATATTGGTAAGCTTATCTTACTGAATCGAGTCTGGATTTGACCTATCTAAATCATTTAGATTGTCAGCTATGGGTGTACATCTAAGATAAATTGACGAGACGTCACTGTCTAAAGACCAATATCAATTGAGGATATGTCTTATCACGCGTACACGAATTACCATCGGCCCAAATTGGTTCCCCCAAAAGCTAAATTCTTAAAGAATGTTAGATCTTCGTGTTGCAGGTCTGCTTTCATCGAAAGTCCCTTCTAAATCATATGCTTTAAACGTTGATTAAGGAGGAGTATTAAATATTTTATACTTCACCGGCTTTGGAATGATCTCCCTCTGTGATACGTAAGTATCGACCTGGACAGCGCTCTTCCATGCTGTGATATCTAAAGTTATTATCTCCCTCTGTGATACGTAAGTATCGACCTGGACAGCGCTGATAACTTGGATATCTGTATTAAATATCTTATGCTCCACCGGTTTTGGATTGATCTCCCTCTGTGATACGTAAGTATCGACCTGGACAGCGCTCTTCCATACTGGTATATCTAAAGTTATTATCTCCCTCTGTGATACGTAAGTATCGACCTGGACAGCGCTGATAACTTGGATATCTCCTGAAAAAAAAATAATAATAAATAAATGATTTTGGGACAAGTAGATGAATACCAAATACGTATGTGAAAACATGATAAAATCATCAAGTTGCTAATTAAATTCGCAAGAATGTCAAAGGAAGAGTATTTGATGAAAAGCGAACAAAGGGGATCCTATAAGCTCATGGTAGTTTGTCAAAAATAAGATGCGCCGATTTGACTGTTCAATATGTTGTGAGGTCCTACATGAGTCAATCAAAATATGGTGGGATACATAGCTGTGATCACAAACAATTATCAAATGGTCATTGACAGACGAGAGGATGTTTGTTTAAGTTTAAAAGGACAAATATACCCATAATCGGATCGGTAATAGGCATCGACCAAAAGAAATTATATTGAACTTACTAAGTGCTACAATGTCAGTACTGATCCCATGTTCGGATCTTTCTCACAAAAAGAATGTTCATTATGTCTAGTTTAATATTATATACTCTCTTATTAAGAAAAATCAAAAACATGTGAAAAATCTCGAAAAGTCTCAGTGGATAGTCAAATAAGTCTGTATGATTTCTTATTATAGATCCTTCTCAACCAAAAATATTGTACTTTAAATTTTTTACAGTTGCTTATTTCAGTTTGAATATTATAAAAAAAAAATTCAAAAAGATTTTTATTCTGAGTTATTTTTATTTTTATTCTGCTTTAATGTTAGATGAGAAATCATCCAGTGACAGGTAGTCTGATCCCTGTCCCTCCCTGTAAATACTTTAAAAAAATGTTGGTGCATGTTTTGTGGCCGTCGCTTGACGAATAGTTTAGATTGTTTATGTTGTATGCTGTACACCTAGATAGTGGTCCACGCCAAAAGTCATCCATTCGAAAGAGCATTTTCAAATGGATACTCATTCGATCGAACCAGTCTCTGATTCGATCTAATGAGTCTGCTATTCGATCGAATAGGACTCATTCGATCGAATGAGTCCTGATCGAATAGCAGTGGGTATAAATACCCAGCTTTCAGGCGTGGTTTGTCAAGGATTTGCGTGCCCGGGGCCCAGGTGCTGTCCGGATGAGGGTGGAGGCCATGCTCGACCTCCCCCTGCCATAGATCGTGATTTCAGTGTTTAAACAAGCATGTAATCTTTCGTTTTTATCAACGAAATCGTTTGTTTCGTGTTTGTTTCTATCCGTCTTTGGTTATCAAACCTTCCATCTCGAACCGGCTCGGATCGTCTCGGTCCCGGCTGAACCAACAAAATGCATTTAAAAAACACTTTCAAAAGGTATAAAAGAGGGACTTAGAGAAATTTTCACATTTCAGTTCTCTCTCTAACCACTATTGCATTATAGCTGCTACTCTTATTCCAGAATCTCAAACGTTTTTCTAATTCCCTACCCTAGATTTGTCAGCCCTCATATTCCGACTCAGTAAGCCTTAATTGACTGTTTTCTGACATAGGTTATACGGAATTGGCCTGTTAATTTTCATCTTTACTAACTTCTCTGTTTCTGTGTGTAGGTTAACAATTTTTCAAAGAACAGGTTCATTAAGAAAATCTTTCTTTTCTTCTTTAAATTGTTACTTATTACATGTCAAAAGTGGTGAACTTTATGACTAAGTTTTACTTTGAATGAGTTTTTGATGTTTGATAGTTATGGTAGAACCGACGTATCCTTTTGAGAAAGCATAATATGTGCGCTCTACTTCAAGTTACTGCTGATAACGAAGATGTGGCATTGATGATACGATGGCTACAATGATCTAATCTATGTTTCTCATTGACAGAGTTCTCGGTAATTTATAGAAATCATCAACTGGATTTCTGGCACTCTGCTCAACTCGTTCATGAAGCCTGTGGTAGGCGGTTGGAGGCTACCATGGCCCGACCGGAGACTGTGATAACCGAACAACTAATCTAGGAAAGCCTGCAGTTAAATGATGCAGATGAAGCCCCAATCCATTTCTCCACAACTCGTTTATTAAATATTTTTCAGGAGACAATGGGATATCAGGGTGATGTACATGAAACACAATTCAAAAAGGGAATGTTCCCTAACCTTTATAGATTCCTGATACATCAATTAGTTCAGGGTTATGCACCGAGGATAGGCTCTTGGCCATTGATGAGCTGTGATCTAGTAAATGCCACTGTGGCTATTGTTTTAGATAGCCATTCAACTTTTCAAATATGAATTTTGAAGGTTTGGCTGCTAATCTGAGGAAGCCTGATACAGATAAATTTTTGGTCTACGCAAGATTCCTACAGATTATATTCAATCGGATGCTACAAGATTTGCCAACCATGGGCACAACACATTTACTACAAGATGCAAATGTGTACAAAAGGATAGCAAAGTTGGCTCCCACAAGCAACTTCAATCCTGATGCTGAGTTTGATATTCTACCATGGCTATTGAATAATTACTTGGAGATAATGCCTGTACCAGAGTCACCTCGTGTGACCTCTGAGGAGGAAGAGGAGAGTGATGAAGAAGGTGACGATGATTCAAATGATGGAGATAATGATGATATGATGATGATGGAGGTAATGGAGGAGATGGAGGACTTGAAGTAAATGTTGCTGATGATGATAATCCAGAGGCGTAGGGGGAGAGTCAACCTTAAAACCAACCTTTACCTAGCCCACTCCAACATCAAATCCAATCTCCACCACAACACCACACGCCATCCCCACCACAACACCGAACACCATCCCCACCAATATATACCCAATAACCCCCAAGCCAACCAAATTTCCAAATCCAAAAACAAAACCAAATGTGACATTCGTGAAAAAATGAGGTATATCTTATTCATTACATAGAGAGTAAATGATTAATCGGTTAATTCGTAGTGATTAAACGAGTAACCGACCAATACTAATTATAACCCGTATATATAATGAGGGGTCATATATGAGTTATATATATATATATATATATATATATTAGTTAACATATTGATATTAAGGTTACAGTACGTATAAAACTATTTAAACGAAAAAGGTTTCGTTTAACCATACACTATGAGTTTAAAAACAATCGTTAACGTCAAAACAAGCATTATAGCTTCCGTCAAGCCGAAAAACACTCATGGAACACTTATATAGGATGTTTTAAACAACTGGGAAAATATTTTGGATTTTTACAACGAGTCTGTACGTTTTTCTTTTTTTTACAAAAATGGGCTGAAAAACACTCGTTTTCGCGCTGTTTTTCGCACTCGAACTAGTTTTCTTGCGAAAAACCGAACCCGAACTAAATTTTGGACCGATATTACATGTGGTATAAAAACTGAGACATCAATGGGCCAAAAGAGAGGCCCAATGGGCCCCACTTTGGTCCGGTCGCAACTATGAGGTGGGACCTTTTGAATAAACTTGTTAAATAAGCCACCTTACTTAAATATTTTCACACAAATATCAAACCTGATCAATTCTTAGCTGAGTTCTTCATCTTTGCAGCCCAAAACCCTAAAGGTAACATCCATTTTTCATGAAATTTCACTTGATTAACATAATTTAAACATAGAAATTTAGGTTTTGATTAGTATTAAACATGTTTAACCATCTAAAACCCCTATAAATCACCTAAAATCATGTTTTGTTGTTAAACATGTTTACATGTCAGAACCATATTGATGTTTGACCAAAAACACGGACTAGAAATTTAATATAACGTTTTTATGTTTTAAAACCTTGATTTGAAACCCTAACCGAAACCCTAATTAACAAGGTTGTAACATGGATGATTTATGTTTTTTTGTGTTATATAATATGTAGATAAACTGACTTTGTGACCCAAGACCCGGATAGTTGATAAAACCACCAAAAACTGTCGAAAACCAACAAGGTAATTACCGTATTACTCATTTAGGGGTTGTTTAGTATTAGGTTGTGACGTGCTTTTTGTTAGTTTGTAAATCTTTTCAGGGAAATTAGGGATCACATAAGTGAGTCCCTGTTCAAATTTGTAAATTTTTCGATAAACGGAGAATATTTGGCGAATTAAGAAATGTGAGGGTAAGATCACTGGTAAAATTTTGGATCATTTTAAGATGTCTAAGTATAGGTTGTGCAATTGCGTTTTTATCGAGTTTAATAGCCAAAAAATGCACAAAAGTGTACTTTCGCCAAAGTTGGTTTATGGTATTATGACCACTTAAAAAATTATCAGATTTTTCGGAAATCGTTTGGTATAAACTGGTTATTTATCGGTTAGTTATAACACATAAAATGAATTTTTATAAATAAATAGTTAAGTATAAATATTCTGAAAATATTTTTATAAAATATTACAGATTTTACTTAATTTATACAAAAAATCTCATAATTTATATATAATTACATAAATAGTTATGATTATTTGACGATTTAAACTATATATGTTTTAACAAAACCGACAATTGTGTGTTTAACGAACTAACTGGTATGTCAAAACGTCAAAAGTAGTCAAATATCGTAGTTTTGGATGAATTTGATGAAAACAAACTTTTTACGAGTATTCTTGACATTTCGGGTGGATTGTATGTGTTTTGTATAATCAAACCCGAATGAAAACAAAAAGAACTCTGCGATCAATCCAGATACCGAAACGTTAAACTTCATTTATTAATCAAATCATTTTATCAAACAATGTGTTTACTTAAGTTTGTTTGATCCTTTCTATTTCCATAACGCGTATATGATCAACTTAGCCACGCATAGAAAACGATGAAACTGAGCCAAGTCTGGTTTTGAACATTTCATAACGTACAACGTCACAATCTAAGACTACTGATATGTTCTGGGCCTAACAACTATACCCAGACTAGTTATACAGCCCGATTTAGTTTAAAGATTGTACTAGTGTTAACCGTACTATACCGATTATAGGATACGAGCTATAGTCGAGGCATTATACATAGAACAAGTGTAACCAATCAGTACTACGATAAGGTGAGTTTCATGACCCCAATTTCTAAGCTGTTTTACTAACTTTTGGGGTGGAAAGCGTGTTTACATATACGTATATACTTGAAAACTTGTGATGATGTGAATTTTCTATGTACTAACACTAGAAAGTCCCCACAAACACAAGTGATTAACTTCGCACAAGTGACGTGTGGATAGTACTATTGGTTTCACAAACCCAACTAACAGGGCATGAGGGGTATGCCGAAACATGTTAACCTAGTTGCACATTATCATTTAAACTTATTACATTATGCTATGTGGTGTTTACGTAGTACATACTTGTGGCAAAGTGGCTGTTAAATGCCAACGGGAGTACATGGGCAGGGTTGGCCATGTGTTTTAGCTCATTTAGGTTTCACTTGTGGCTTAGTATAAAAACATCATACACATACATACATACATACATACATACATACTCTGAACTTTATGAACTCGTATACGGATTTTTGTTCATACTCATGAAACTTAAAACTCACCAACTTGACGTAGTTGACTCGTTTTAAAATGCTTTTCAGCTGCGCCAAAGTTGGAATGAATTGCTTAGGTGCTCGGTATTAAGAGTGAAGTTGAATCGCTGTAGATATATAGAAGTATATATTAAAGAATAAACATCCACAAGAACTGTTATGTGTTTTCACCTAGTTTGTAAACTTAGTACCAACCAATGTAATATGATGTAAATTAGTTTGTTGAATTTTTATAAACAATGTGGTTGATACCAGAGTTATCAGTTACATTCCCGGATTACGCTTTCGCAATTACCTAGTCGGGGTGTGACAGAAGTTGGTATCAGTGCCATTGGTTATAAAGAATTAGGATACCCTAATATAACAGTAGGCTCGATTAGCTCTGGAAAAAAAATAATATTAAATTATATATACTAATGAATCTCGGGATGAACTCGAATGGGCAAGTGGGTTGTTACGGTTCGGAACAAAATAACGGACTTGCTTGTAAGTGGGAAGTTAAGAAGAAGTCGTTGAACAGTCTTATAGGTAAAATCAGCAACATATGTGTATAAAATACAATATTAAATAAATATATATGTATATAAACGATTATATGTGCTTGTGTGTATAAATACCTGCATGTATTTTATTATGATTAATATATTTGAAATATATTATTCTTATTACTAACCCATGTGCTACAGATCGCATATCAGACCAAGTAGCAGTGTTTTATGAGGAAGAAGAGGATCCAGAAGAGGAACCTGAAGAGGAATCGGAGGAGGAAGAAATAGGTGAGATCTTGGAGTACATCGTAGTACCTCGTGAGGTGCCAATTGACCAGCCTGATTTATCAGGCTACCGATGCGATAGTTACCCTCTAAGGGAATCATCGAGGCTAGAGGCTAGAGCACTAGTGCTTATCATTCACCGATTAGAGCACCCAGATCCCCTACTCCACCTATGCAGCATACACCAGTACCCCCACCTACCGTTAGGAACCGTCAGACTGCTCGCATGAGTGTGTGCCCACCTGAGTACACCTCTCCCCCACCATGGTCTACATACCATAGAGGAGAGACATCACACGTCCAGGTCACTGACATACCTGTTCCCACCTGGGGTCTACCCGCACCGATACTGGAGCCACCTCTTCAATCTGATTCAGCGTGGTTCGTCTAGTGACTCATCGGATATTAGAAAAGTCACACTTGATAAATACCCATAACCAGCACAGACAAGACATGCAATAGTCAAATGCTCACAACTGTTGGCGTTTGGATCGAACGATGACACTGTTGGGAGTTTGTATGACGGTTATTACAGCCCTGTTGGCTGCTATTGTGTTGTTTGTATATCACGAACGCACGAATGGGTAGAACATTAGTAGTATTGTTGGTTGTTTATAGCATTTTGACATCCCATGCAGCATTTTGTAGCGACATGTTAGGCTGACTTGGGAACTGTTTACCGTTTAGCATTATTACAAGCACTGTCCCTAATCGGGTTAAGTCTATATGTCACTTAGTGACAAATTTTTACACGCATATAAAAGAGTTGTCCTATACCAGGTTAAGTGTAACACCCCGTAACCGAAGCGGAAACGTACACGGGATGCAACAGACACATCTGATATCAACAGCATTGCTTATAAAGAAAACACCACTACATTAATTTAAACGAATTACATTGTTCCGAGTTTCGTTACTATCTAGGTGTTATCACATAATTTTTACAGATAGTACATTAACATATTTAATGCAAAATATAGATCCTTAATCTTCCACAAATAGCACACATCATCAAGCACGTATCACTCATCCCAATTTGGGGGTACCTAGAAAGCATGAAAGAAAAACGGGTCAACTACGAATAGTTGGTGAGTTTCACAGATTTAAATAAACATTGACAATTCATTATAATAAATCATATATTAGCGATGTAATTATGCTGAGCCCACAAGTGAAACCTCTGACTATCACACACAATCCCCGTGGCATATCCCCCGCCCAAGGACCCGTGACATATCCCCCGTCCACGGAACTGCCCCAAACCGCAATGTCTAACATTACATAGCAAAATATATATAACACCCAAAATAGACATGTGCAACTGGCTGGGAAACATCAGCAAATCCATGCCGGACCAGTTGGGTTTGTCAGACCAATAGTACTATTCACACTCTACCGGCTTTTAGCTAATCACTCGTGTTGCGGGGCCTTACAATGTTAGCAACTCAGACAAATACCATCTTAGTACATTTCCGTACGATTCCCGTACAATAAAACATATATAAATACATTCATTTCCATGCGATCAGCATGTACTTAAACATTTTGATATAAACATGTTTTCCGCCCCGGGAAAATATTTAAAACGGTTCAGTAAAAGGGGCTCGTGAAACTCACCATTTTGTGAGCAGAGATGTAATACTGTGCACGGCTACCTGTCCGGATCTGTAATACGATCCCTAAGTCGTTACTACACAATTTCTATTAATATAACTTAAATTCGTGTTAACCGGTACGTCCGGGGACACTGTTAACTCAGTACCGTACACGATCCGGGGACAATGTTAACCCCGATACACTTCTCAGGACTTAGATTGTGATATCACTTAGAGTTCTTTAGTCAAAACTACCATTAGTTTGTTTTCTCGTTTTGCGTGCCAAGCACGGTTATTCGTCTTTATGTTTTCAAAAATGAGTTTGGCCACATACGACCCGAAAATAGTTGTTATTGATATTTTAATTAAAGTGGTGAAATTAGAGCTCGGTTTAGACACCCCGTTTGGCCGCGGGGCCCGTTTCCGTTTTTAATATACCGGAAACGACTAAATCGGGTACAATTACCCAAATCATCCGAATTATTTTCAGATGATTTATTTTTACTTGATTAACTCAGTTTCATGAAAATATTCCATTTTTAAGGTTTTTATACACCAGTCAGCTCGCTTAGGCGAACTTTGCCGGTTTACGCGTTTTAAGCTTTAAAAGTTTGTTTTTATGTTCTGTTTAACACAAATAATTATCCGTTTAGTCTCGGATCTTGAAATTTTGCACAAATCAGTTTTTGACAGTAAGGAATTTTATAAAAATATTTCCAGAATTAATTTTTATATTTAACATTTATTTATCTATTTTTAAACGTCATTTAAACACCAAATATGTCGAAAATACCAAACGACCTTAGAAAAATCCCAAATTTTTCTGGGATGACTCCTGCCATCCACATAGTTCCCAGTAATTTTCACAGAACCAAAAAATCATTTTTCATGCCATTTTCACTAAAACCAAGCTAGAAAAACCCTAGAACTCGTTTTACCGAAAAGTCTACATAGACTTCTCCAATGGACCTGAAATTTTGTGTGAGACTTTTATATGTTATAAAAAGCTTATCTGAATTTTTCCAGAATTTTTCATGATGTTTAGCTATTTTTCACCATTTTTAGCCAAAACCGAGTATTAAATTCACCAAATATTCATCCTTTATCCAAAAATTACCAAAATTTCACAGATCTCATATTTTCATGTGTAGATCATCTCTGTGAAATTTCATGACCCAACTCTAAGTCTACCACAATCTGTCCAAATCACACAAATCATACGAAAAACCGAACTACCTTGTGTTTCTAGCTTTAGATCGCAAAGATCTTGCTTTCTAGCCATTGCTAGCAACTAGATATAACACCTACAAGTACAATAACACCACACCAAGCAAGTTATACCCACAATCAAGCCATTCCTTTCATGGTTTCGGTTAAAACACCAAAACAAAGATTTTAACCGTAAAAATTCATTTTTGACTCTTTTAACTCCTTTCTTGGACCAAGATCCCTTGTATAATTTGTATACATCACTTGATCATGCAAGAATCGGTTTCATCTCAGGTTTTCACCCATTTTTCACTTGAAACCTCATTTTCTCAAGATTTTTGAATTAAAAACCAAGATTAAACCATAATAACATGTTTATACCTTATGATTCTTGCTTAAAAACTTGGGTTTTTGGATGAATGTTGAAGAATGTTGAGAGAAATGTGAAGTTGAAGTGTTAAAAAAAGAAAATGATATGTGTGTGTGCACCATATGGACCGATCGGTCCATGTATGGTGTGGGGGTGGGGCCCACATCTCCAACCTTGGCCACACATTTGGATTGTGTAATCCGGATAATGTTGTGGATAATCTGGTTCAGTTCGTTTTTCGGTTAAACACTTAATTCGGCTTAAAACGAGGCTAAACGGTCGTTTTTCGGCTTAAAAATAAAATTTATATAAAACCGATTTAAAAACTTTAAAAACTTAAACCATGACATTTATTGACTCAACAAATCATATTGTCGGTAATTGTGCATCTTTTTCGGCTTGATCGATCGTCTCTTGCTTGGTTTGATATTAAAGGTTTCGTTTAACGTACTGACGTACCATTAAATCGAAATCCTTTTTCTGTGCTATAACTCACTCATCCCGAAGCTTTAATACTTCGTAAACCTTACTAAACATCATCTATTTCGTCTATAATGTAATCCCCGATTCGTTCGGGTTTCAATAATCGTTCATCGGTTAATCGTAATTCCAATACGACTAGCTATACATTCGAGTATAATTCGTACTGTGAATCTTATATACTCGTATAAACACATTATAATTCATATATTCGGTATTAAATAACACGTAAATAGTATATTCCGGCTAGGGTATACCTGAATTTACCGGAATCGTTACATTAAGCGTATGTGCTAAATTTTGAGATGCATATGTACACTAATGATTACGGGTGATACAAACGTGTTCTTTGGCATAGTTGTATGTTTGTGATTTGTAATATCGTGATATTGTGCTTTTTATAAGAGAAGCGGCATTGATTATTATATATTTGGATACTGTTATAGAATGGCCCTGAAGAAAGCTAACTCTTTATCTAAGGCGGAAGTGGCCGCAATGATTGTTCGCCAACTACAAGTAGTGATACCAACAATTGTAGAACAAGTCAGTGCAGGCATACGTGCCAACAATACTGTTAATCAACCCCCGTGCACCACTGTGGCCACTGATAATATACATTCGCCGGATACTAATGTAGCCCTGGGCATTACTACCCCGCTGACTACTGAAAATGTTACAAACAATAATAATACTCGTCCGACTATTAATGTTGTTGGGAACCCTGAACCCGTTTTGAACACCAGTAATGTCACGAAATCAACTCCTATCCCGACTACCAACACAACTACAAACGTTAATTCTCAACAAAATACCGATAACAATCGTAATAACCAAGAACCCCCACGTCAAGAATATTCGTGTAAACAGTTCAAATCGTGTAACCCGATTGAATTCAAAGGTACTGAAGGACCTAATGGATTAGTTAAATGGATTGAAAAGTCCGAGTCCGTAATTAACATTAGTGAATGTCCACCAAAGCGTATAGTCTGATTCGTTACCAGTATGTTTCTGGATCATGCTTTGATGTGGTGGAACATAGTGGTTCAAATAAGAGGACAAGATGTTGTAAACCATATGTCATGGGCCTAACTCAAAATCCCTTTACTAAACATTTTTACCCAAAAAGTGAAATTCAAAGATTAGAACATGAGTTGTGGAACTTGGAAATGAAGGGTGCATATCACGTGGGATATACTAATCGTTTAACTTTCTCGCTTAGTACCGTGGTTAGTTACTCCGAAAGCTAAACGTATCGAATGCTATATTTGGGGATTAAACCCTGCTCTAAGGAGTATAGTTAACTCAGTAGCTCACCCAACATTGGAAAATATGGTATCTCAGGCTGGTGTAGTTATTTTTGACCTTATGAGGAGTGGAGTGATAAGGATGCCAGGAGAAACATCGAGTTTAAAATGACCCGATTATGGTACTAGGATGCAAGTGAACCCTTAAAATAAACGAGCACGTCTGATTACCCGAAACTATGCCATGACCAATTCGAAAGTGAAACATTAAACATATAAGACATTACCGAAGTGTGGAAAATGTAATTTTCATCATGTGGGGGATTGCAAACCTATAATATGTCACAAGTGTGGAAGGACTGGACATTACGTCCCCAATTGTAGAACCACCACTAATAATATAAACCGGCCACAACAAGCAAACCAACCACCTCGACCCCAACCAACCCGAACACAACTCAATCAACAAACCCCACCTACCATGAACCTCCATAGCTACTACGAATTTGGTAGTACGGAACCTTATCGAAGTTATTGCCCCAAGCTGAATCAAGGTGTAGTAAGAAGGCATAACCAAGCACAAGCATCAACTTCCAACGCAGCAAGGGGACACGCTTTTGTAATAGGATCGGGTGAAGCGCGTCATTATCCGAATATGGTAACAGGTACATTCTTAGTTTCCAGTCAGTATGCTTTAGTTTTGTTTGATACGGGCACCGATAGAAGTTTCGTATCTGTTAACTTTTTACCCTTAGAAATATGTCGGTTAGTGAGCTAACAAAACCATACACTATAGAACTCGCTAACGCTAAGTGTATACTTGTTAACCGATAGTCCAAAATTGTTCCCTTATCCTAAACGACCACCTGTTTCTTATTGATTTACTTCCTGTGGAATTAGGAAATTTTGATGTTATAGTCGGTATGGACTGGCTGTCTAAGTATAAAGCTTAAATTATTTGTGAAGATAAGACTGTTAGGATACCTCTTACGGTGAGAAATATGGTACTATATTGCCTCTCGTATCCCAACTTAAGGCATTAAAGTATGTGCGCCAAGGTTGTACATTATACTTGGCACGTTTAACAGTTAAGGATCCCAATGAAAAACGATTAGAGGACATCCCAGTGGTACACAAATATTCAGATGTATTCCTTGATGAGTTTCCTGGTTTATCACCGACCCGACAAATCGAATTCCGTATTGACTTAATACCAGGAGCAACTCCCATTGCTAAAGCACCTTACCGACTTGCACATTTTGAGCAAGAACTATCCAACCAATTACAAGAGTTACTAGATACGGGCTTTATACGACATAGTTATTCACCATAGGGAGCACCAGTGTTATTTGTGTAAAAGAAAGACAATTGTTTTTGGACGTGTTGTGATTACCGGAAATTAAATAACGTGACTATCAAGAATAGATACCCATTACCTCGAATTGATGACATGTTTGATAAACTTCAGGGTGCGAAATATTTTTCGAAAATTGATTTCACATCTGGTTATCATCAAGTAAAAATTCAGGAGGAAGATATCCTAGAAACAGTCTTCCGAACTCGGTAAGGTCACTATGATTTTTGGTTATGCCGTTTGGATTGACCAATGTACCTGCAGTACTTATGGATCTTGTGAACCGAGTTTGCAAACCCTACCTTAAAAAATTCATGATAGTGTTTATCAATGACATCTTGATATTTTCGATAAGTAAGGAGGAACACTAGCAACATCTATAGGTAATCTTGGAATTATTGAGGCAAAAAAAGTTATACGCCAAATTGTTCAAATGTGAATTCTGGTTACAAGAAGCACATTTTTTAGGACACATTGTGAATCAATAAGTAATCTAATTAGACTCTAGTATAATTGAGGCTATAGATAATTGGCAAGTACCTAAATCACCGAAAGAAATTCGCCAATTTTTGGGATTAGCAGGATATTACCGATGATTTATTGAAAACTTTTCAAGAATTGGCCAACCTTTAACCCTTCTAACTCAGAAACATCGAATGTATGACTGGGGTGAAGAAAAAGAAAAGGCCTTCCAAACGTTAAAACAAAAGCTATGTGAAGCTCCAATATTAAGTCCTCAAGATGGAACTAATGACTTGGTAGTCTATTGTAACGCACCTCGTAAAGGTTTAGGATGCGTACTAATGCAACGGAAGAAAGTAACGTATGGCCCCTGACAATTAAAAGTACATGAGAAGAACTATACAACTCTTGATCTGGAATTGGGAGCAGTTATGTTTGCATTAAAAATCTGGAGACACTACTTGTACGACACCAAATGTACCATTTATACGGACCACAAAAGCCTACAACACATATTTGATCAGAAAGAGCTGAACATGAGGCAAAGAAGATGGGTAGAACTTTTAAATGACTATGATTGTGAAATAAAATACCATCCGGGTAAGGCCAATATAGTAGCTGATGCATTAATTTGGAAGGAAAGAATTAAACCCCTAAGAGTACGGGCACTTGGAATGATTATCCAAAATTGCCTTATCGAACAAATTCGCATAGCTCAACACGAAGCATTAAAATAAGATCAATTAGAAAAGGAAGAATTGCATGGGAACGAAAAGAATTTTGAAAAGAAAATTGATGAAATATATTACTTCAAAAATCGAGTATGGATTCCGACTCTTCATGATCTTCTAGAATTGATTCTTGATGAAGCGCACAAGTACAAATATTCTATTAATCCAGGTACTGATAAAATGTATAAAGACGTTAAAGAATTTTACTGGTGGCCTGGTATGAGGAAGGATATAGCCACATATGTAAGTAAATGCGTGACCTGTGCTTTTGTTAAGGCCGAATACCAAAAGCCTTCGAGAATGTTACAACAACCCAAAATCCCACAATGGAAATCGGAAAAATTACCATGGACTTCGTAACACACCTTCCTAAAACCTCTCGAGGACATAATGCAATTTGGGTTAATGTAGACCGATTAACAAAATCCGCACACATCATTCCGATCTGTAACAACTACACTACCGAATATCTCGCCCAAATATACATTGACGAAATTGTATCCCGGCACGGAGTACCACTTTCGATTATCTCAGACCGAGACAGTCACTTTAGTTCACATTTTTGGCAAGTAGTTCAAGAAGCTCTAGGAACCCTATTAGACCCGAATACCGCTTACCACCCCCAGACCGATGGCCAATCCGAACGAACAATACAAACCTTAGAAGATTTACTTCGTGCTTGTGTACTGGATTTTAAAGGAAACTGGGATCAACACCCCTCATTCATTGAGTTCTCGTACAATAACAGTTACCACAGTAGTATACAAGCAGCTCCTTATGAAGCATTATACGGTAGAATATGTAGATCGCCACTTTGTTGGACAGAAGTGGGTTATATTCAAATTTCAAGATCCAACTTGAATCAAGAAACAACCGATAAGATTCATAATATTAAACGAAAAATGAAAGCCGCCCGTGACCAACAAAAGAGCTATGCCGATGTTCGTAGAAAACCGCTCTCTTTCGAAATAGGCGACAAGGTGTTTCTAAAAGTACCCCCCCCCCCCCCCCCCGTGGAAAGGTGTTATAAGGTTTGGAAAGACCGGTAAATTAGCCCCGAGATATATTGGACCTTTCAAGATTGTTTCTAAAATTGGTCACGTAGCTTACCGACTAAAACTACCCATAGAACTGAGCACTATTCCCGATGTGTTTCATGTGTCGATCCAGAAAAAGTGTCTGACTGATGCGACGGCAATAGTACCAGTAGAAGATGTTCAGGTAAATGAAAAGCTAAACTTTGTAGAAGAACCAGTAGAAATTTTTGACGGGAAAACCAAACAGTGACGACACGACAAAATCTAATTGGTAAAAGTTTGATGGAACTCGCAACGAGGACCTGAATTTACTTGGGAACGAAAGGACAAATTCCGAAAGAAATACCCTCACCTGTTTCCTAAAAAGAAAACCGTTGACACATAAAATTTCGATGACGTAATTTGTTAACCGAGGGAGAATGTGAAATTCGTGACAAAACGAGGTATATCTTAGTCATTACGTAGCGAGTAAACGATTAATCAGTTAATTCGTAGCGATTAAATGAGTAACCGACCGATACTGATTATGACCCGTATATATACTGATGGGTCATATATGAGTTATATATATTATATGATTTAACATATTGATATTAAGGTCCCAGTACGTATAAACCTATTTAAATGAAAAAAGTTTCGTTTAATGATACGCTATTAGTTTAAACGCAATCGTTAACATCAAAACGAACATTGTAGCATCCGTCATGTTACTGCTCGGTTTTGTGAGTCTTTGTATTTATCATTTGTAATTTATAAATATTTTAATGTTAAGGGCATTTATGTATTTTATTTTAGTTCGTTAATGTAAGGCTAATTCGGTAAGGATGTTTAACGAATTAGCCAGTTTGTTTTTGTAAAGCCCATTCTATAAGGATGTTTGGCAAATGGACTGTTACGTTATGTATGTTACCATTCTTCATGGAATGTTAACGAAAGGGGGCATAAAAAATCAAATATTCGTTATGCTTTCCTTATGAGTCTGTAAGTTAGCGAACTGGTTCTAATTCGTTTCGGGATGTGTAACGAATTGGTTCCATCATCTATATATAGGGTGTTCATTCCCTGTTAATTTAAGTTTTGAGATTAATGTATTGAACCTTTACCAAAACTTTCTCTCAATCAATTCTTCATTAATATATTACTAATACACATAATATAAACATTAATATACTTATATATGATTAACTAAAGAGCATATCATGAACTAGATCCGTAAAGGTCTTAGATCTAACTCTGGTAATCAATATCGTTTAGATCTGAGGTAATTACAAGTGGTATAAGAGCATTTTGGGTGTTTGATTGCTCTTGATTAAATATTATTGAATCGGTAATTGAAGTTTATTCAATTAGTTTTAGGTGTTATTAAGTTTTATTTGAATAAGTAATTGAAGTTTATTGAATCTTTTGATTATGGATTGATTTTGTTTTGGTTTGTATTCGTTAAGGATTAAGGATTATTTGAGTGGATTGGATTGTGAATTTGAGAGGATTAGAGATAGTTTTGTATTGGATCTGATAACATACGGAACAGGGGTTGATTTATGAGATAATTGGTAATAGAATGTTTGTTTAGTGTACACGAGAAGTGTTGGATTGTATTTGTGAATTAATTACGAGTACTTTGAGCTTTGATTTGGAAAAAGTGATGCCAAATTGAGGTAGTAATCCACGATTTGAGGTTGGTTTTAGTTAATATCTGATCTGGAAATTTTCCAAACTTCTGGAAAACTGGCTTGAAGATTTGAATATTCGTTATTCTTAATTCGTCACACACGTGTCCTAATTCGATACCATTTCTGAATAATATCGTGCCACGTGGCTGAGTTTGTTATAACTGTCTAACAACCTCATTCGTTATCTACTGTAGTTGATTCGTTATCAATTGTAGCAGATTCGTTCCCATTTCGTGATTCCGATTCGTCCTCTTGATTCGTTACTAATTGTTGTGACCTAATTCGTCATTGATTCGTTATAACGCTTCGTCAGTGATTTGTTATTGAGTTGTTATAAACTGATTCGTTAGTGACGTGTCTTTGATTTTATACTAACCCATTATAATCTAATTCGTTAGAATACTATTTCTAGTTCGTTACTCAGACATCATCTACTTCGTTAAGTTTCTAGATCGTATCTTTTGTTCGTTATTCATATTCAGTTCGTCACAGTTACTATTCCTAGTTCGTTAACAGATTTTTAAATTTTTAATCCTCGTGTTTGACTTTTTGTTAAGGTTGAACTTGTAATTAACAATGGCTGGTTTTTATGCGTTGGCATCTCAGAACGTACTTCTGCAACAGATGTTACACTTGGATGCTGAAATTGGATCCCTTTTTAAATGTCCTCGACTGATGAAATTCAGTGATTTTGCAAAATAAGAACTGTTGGAATCGATCTGCCCAAGACACATATTAGAGTTGATGTGGCTAGTACGTATTGATCCAAGTCGGGTCATAGCCAATAACAAGCAAGACAAACGCCACGATAATTATTATTAGATATAATCTAAGTAATGATTATCAACACTTATAATATTTGGAAATTGGTTTTTCTAAATATTCGCATTTGTGTGTTAAATAAATTATATGGATAATTTATATTTTGAGAGATATTTAAAATGGTTAGATAACATAATGCATGTTACTTATGATATGTTTTACAACATAATATTATAAGTAAATAATTGTAAGTAATTAAAAGTGGATTTGAAATTTGGGTGGGAAAATTCCTCCCTCTTCTCCCTCCTCCTTTTATTTCTTTCAAGACATGCAAGAGACACCATTGGAAGATCATTAATCTTGGGTGAATAATATTTACACTTTCTCTCTCACACACATCTTCTCTCTTTCTCTCCAATGGAGACGTGAATAAGAAGAAGAAAAGGAACAAGGGTTTGTTCTTGCAAGTGTTAAGAATCCTAGCAACCTTGGTGTTTGTTGGAGATCGTTGGGTATACAAGCTTGAGGTTTCCTCCATTGGAAGCTAGTCATTCAACCACATTCATCTCCTTCGGTTTTCTAGACTTGAAGGTATATTTATGTTAACACCTAATGGTTGTGTTTTTGATAGCATGCATATTCGTATATGGATCCGGGATTGGGTTTAACATAAACGGGTTTATGTGTAATGGTTAACAAGATTTAAAACTTTATTTCCGCTGAGTTTTCCTTAATAAATGGTTATTTTGGACTTTGATATTCTTGCTAAAACCTAACAATGGCATCATGAGCCGCTTATACGGATACATGCATCATAGATCTAAAAATTTCGGGTTTTATTGTGTGTTTCACCTTATGGCCGAATGTTTTTTTGGCTTATGGTTACACCTTGGTTCCTCAAGATTATACTTTACATGCATGTGATAATCTTGTACAATTAAGTCATATGGATGATTAATTATTTTGTTTGGACAATACCCGAAACTTTCGGTTTTTGTTTCTCTTGGCCGAAAGTTTTATGGGTAAGAGGGGAACCATTTTGGTCTTCTAAGACCTTGCATATTTGGATGTGCATTTGGATGTTCATAACCTAGCTATGACCTTTGGATGTGTGTTTGTGTTGTGATTTATTTGGTTTATTCAATATGGTTGTAATATTGATTTATTTGAGTTTGTAATCCATTTATTCATTTCATATTGGTTTGTAATAATAAGTAGATTAGTTGTATTTCTTTTACTATAGAAAAATGTATTAGGATATATTTTTTGTAAAAGAAGAAGCAACAAAGTTGCGGTTTTGGTTTTGGGCCTTAATGGACTTCATAGTCCAAGATGGGATTTAAGCCCAATGGCCAAAGCCCAAACTTGGAGGCCCATGGAAGCTAGGAGTTGAAGTTGGAGCCCAAGAGGAAGCCAAAATAAAGTGGAAGAGTCACAACATAAGGTGGACACTTGAAGCATATGGATGCGGGATCAAGTGGGAGTTCACCGACACATGCCTTGTTTCATTCTCATCCGTTAGGAGAGACCTTTTGGCACACTTGTTTCGGTCAACAAGTGTTGTCATTCTAGGTGGTTATGGTTATGGACTTATATTTGTATTTTATGCTTATGTGGTTGATTTATGTTTATTTTTTTATCATGTTTGGATGTTAACAATTAAAATCGACAACTAGCATAAAAGTGATTCCTTTGAAATTATTAAGTTATAAAATTGGTTTTATTAACTATTAATGATTTCATAATAAAATGGGTTTTATTCAAAGGAATTTGAAAATTGGTTTTCAAAGGTACCATACATTTGAATGCATGCAAATGGAAGGTACATTCCAACAATCTCCCACTTGCACAAGATGCATAGAAGACACATATTAGAGTTGATGTAGCTAGTACGTATTGATCCAAGTCGGGTCATACCCAATAACAATCTAGACAAACGCCACGATAATTATTATTAGATATGATCTAAGTAATGATTATCAACACTTATAATATTCGGAAATTGGGTTTTCTAAATATTTGCATTTGTGTGTTAAATAAATTATATGGATAATTTATATTTTGAGAGATGTTATTTAAATTAGTTAATAACATAATGCATGTTACTTATGATATGTTGTACAACATAAATATTATAAGTAAATAATTGTAAGTAATTAAAAGTGGATTTGAAATTTGGGTGGGAAAATTCCTCCCTCTTCTCTCTCCTCCTTTTATTTCTTTCAAGACATGCAAGAGACACCATTGGAAGATCATTATTCTTGGGTGAATAATATTTACACTTTCTCTCTCTCACACACATCTTCTCTCTTTCTCTCCGATGGAGCCGTGAATAAGAAGAAGTAAAGGAACAAGGGTTTGTTCTTGCAAGTGTTAAGGATCCTAGAAACCTTAGTGTTTGATGGAGCTCGTTGGGTATACAAGCTTGAGGTTTCCTACATTGGAAGCTCGTCATTCAACCGCATTAAACTCCTTCGGTTTTCTAGACTTGAAGGTATATTTATGTTAACACCCTATGGTTGTGTTTTTCATAGCATGCATATTCGTATATGGATCCGGGATTGGGTTTAACATAAACGGGTTTATGTGTAATGGTTAACAAGATTTAAAACTTTATTTCCGCTGCGTTTTCCTTAATAAATGGTTATTTTGGACTTTGATATTCTTGCTAAAACCCAACAAGAACCACGTTTTCGAGCATAATTTGGCTCTGTGCGTCCCGATTGTTCAAGATGTATTGATGATGTGTACACTAGACCTATTCTTGGTGATGAAACTGCGGGTTTTACGCTTAAAGCCTTTTCACAGTATTCTCAAGAAGAAAAGATGGCTTTAAAGATCGATACTAAAGCATATTCAACTCTTACTATGGATTTACCAGATAATATATTCCATCTACTTGGTAGTATCAAGATCTGTGCTTCATTGTTTAGCACATTAGAATGAAAAGCAGGGGAAATACTGAGGAGAGTAAGAAAGTATTGTTAAAGTTCCAATTCCAAAACATTAACTTACTCAAAGGAGAAACTGTTGAGAAAATGCTTACTCGTATCAATCATTTAATTGCTGAAATGAATAAGTTAAAGATGGAGCCTTCTGAATCTGACACGATGGATACGGTTAAAAATGCTTTACCTAGCTCATACTCAACATTCCTGATGGTGTTGAAGAAGAAGAATTATTAAAAAACCGAAGATTTGACTGCTTCTGAGTTTATGCAAACGATTGAAGCTCGGGAATATGATTTGAAGTGTCAAAAGTCATCCAAAGAAAGTCAAGATCCATCTTTATATGGTGGAAGTATGCATATAAGCACCACAACATCTCCAATCACTGCATTTCTTACACAGAATGTAAATGAAGGATCAACAACAACTTATAGTGATCCAAGTGTATGCATTTTGGCATCCGGTTTCACTGATAATTCTAGAGGTTCTGCAGCTTCTGCTATAGCAAATCAATTCTCTACACCACCTAAGATGAACGTGAAAGAGGCTGAAAAAAATTTTGCTTTTCTGTGTGCTTTCATGACTTCGTATAAGAACTTGGTTGGTAGTAAAATTTCCACGAGTGAGTTAACCGATGAATATTAGATCAAGTGAACATGGCAATGATAGTGAGAAAAGTGAAGAAGTTCATACAAAGAACTGGGGGAAAGATTTACCATCATTGAACAAGAGATTTGAGTTTGATAAGCTAAAAGTAAAGTGTTATAACTGTCAAGATTTTGGCCACCCTCACTTTGCCAAAGAGTGTGACAAACCAAAGAAAGAGTACACTAGACCTCGAAGTCAAGATAGAAGTTCTGTGAAAAAGTGTAATGATGTTGATAAACCTTCTAGCAGTAAACCGTCTGCTTCGGGATCACAGGGTTTGGTCTCTGCTGCTGATGGAGCTGATTGGACCCAAAAGTTTTTTCTCTAATGATAATCAAGCAAACTTGGCTATGTTCTAGATGAATGAAAGCTTTCAAGATGCAAGTGAGAATGAGCTATCTTCTGACAATGACATTGAGTATGATTCTGATGATTCATGTCAAATGCAGCCAACCACGTTTGCTTGTATGGCCAAAATCGACGAGGTTAGTTCTTCTATTTCTAACTCTGTTAATCCATTTGCAAATGTGCCTTGTGTGGATCTTGAATCTCTTAAGCCTAAGTTAGAATCGTTGAAAGAACATAATGATCATTTAGTAAAAGAAATTGCTTCTCTTAAGGATTCTTATAGATAATCTTTAGAATCTCAAATGGGATCTAGGGAGAAAACTGAAGCATTATCGATTAGTAACCATGACTTCAAAGCTGAATTGTTGGTCAAAATGACAATTAATGATCAAAAATTTCAAGAAATCTCTAAACATCGATCTAACATACTGAGCTTGAGAAAGAAGTTCTTGAGTTGAAGAATAAGTTGGAAAAATTTTGGAAACTCATCATTTTTTCTAAATGAGATTATTGAAGTTTGTGACACCCGGCATTTTCAGGTTAACTCCGTTAACTAAACCAAGTTAAATCCTGTTGACTGTGTTAGTAAACCCAGTTAGTTCTGTTAACTAAGTTAATGAACTCCCATACATATAGTGTCATGTATGCATACATTGAGTCAGTGGTGTCGTTGGTGACCTAAGGGAGTGTAACTAGTTATTGATAACTAGAATAATAAACTTGTCACACATGTTATAATATATGATAGGTGTATAATAAATTTGTCACACATGATATGTTATATGTATTATATGTGGTGGGTGAAATTGTGTTACATGCTACATGATTAGTTGTTGTTATACTTATATGTTGTAGGAGAAGTGAATATTTAAAATAACATAACCTATGATATATTACAAAACATATGGTTACTAGAAAATGTTTATAATAAAATGTATCATGTCACAAATTAAATTAAATAAAAGTTATCTAAAGTGTAATCAAATTGATAATGACTTTATGAGGGTGTAAATGAATGTGTAATGACGAGGTAAATAGCAAAGCAGGTTAAAACTTTTCTTTTTCTTCATTTTGGCCGTCCCATTTCACACCCACACACACACTTTGTATTTTCTAAAAGAATTCTCTCAAATATCATAAACAACTTGGTGATTTTTAGAAAGAAAGGGTGTAGATTTCTTGGACCAACCAATAGGTACATATGGTTTAGTACATATTCTTATTCATATTTTGATTTTGGGTCATGAAAACCTAGCTAGTATCCAAATAATCGAATTTGTGAAAATGAACTAAGAATAATCAAGGTTGAAAGATATGAGATGGAAACCTTTTTGTAAACTAAATGTTTATTTTATGAATCAGTAAAACATTGAAAGACATGAGATTTTATTGTATAAAAATGTTCCTTGATGATAAAGATCATAAGGATATAAGAATCTTGATTTTATTGTGACTTTTGGTTTGAATCTGCTTGTTGACAGATTCTGTGTTTTAGATTGTAGATTGAATAACTTGATGATAAGTTGGTACTTCTTATTTATTTTTGATACTATTACTAAGTATTTTGAATCTAGTTTTCAAAAGTCAAGAATCATAATTTTTGGACTGTGTTTGACCAGTTTTTATTAATTTACAAAATCGGGTTGCAATCCTGATTGAAATAGAAATTTTTCTGAGTTTGTTGTTGTAAATTGTATATCATGAGATTGAAAATAGATATGAGTGTGATTCAACTTCTGGAATGTTATAAATTGAAGTAGGAATCTAACCCAATTTATCTTGCATCAATTGAACAAAAATAGAAATTTTGGCAAATATTATGTGTACTTCTGTGTTAAAATAGAAACTGAAATTAGGTTATTGAGAGTGTGAATATTCATTATGTCTTGGTGAATTGGAAAATTATAAGAAAAATATATGTTATACCTAAGACTTGAAAGAATATGTGTGAATTATTTGGTAATTTAATTACATGTTTTGGTTGGTTGGAAGAATCAGTTTTGATGATTGAAAAACTTGTTAAGGAATGATCAACTTATTGGGTTAGTGAAAATAAATTGTAATTTGTAATAGATTGATTGTTGGTAAATTGAATTTTGCGACTTTATGGGTCAACTTAGAACTATTTGACTAAGTGGTTAGTCTTACGTGTGAATTGTTGAAACTGATAGAAAGTTGGACTTAGTCATAAGATACTATGAAAAGTGACTAAGTGCACATTAATTGATTTTTGATTAAATTGTGACTAGAAACATCATGTAATCATTCTAAGTCTTAAATATTGGACAAAATTCATCAACGGGTCGTGGTCAACATTTTGGTCAAAGGGTTCAATATTTTGGTCAAATGTCAACATTTTGGTCAATGGTCAACAAAACTCAAATTTTTTTTCTTTGGACATTAAGACTTGGACTTTTTAGGTCAATGGTCAACAACTTGGACCTTTTGGTCAAAAGTAAAACGAAAAGTCAAACTTTGGTCAAAGTCAACAAAAAACAAACTTTTTGTCAAAGTCAACAAAAAAGTCAAACTTTGGTCAAACTTCAAATAAACAAGGGAATTGTTTGGATACTAAGTGCATGGGGTGAATTTTCGCTAACCCCACTTTTTACTTACTCCTTTTGGGGGGAGGGGGGGGGGAGTATGCAACATACAAACTTTTTGATAATGGTAGACTTTTTAATACCTCATGGGTACATAGTGCACTTAAACTGAAGTCCCCCATGCACGTTGGACCGTTAACAATTGTACATTGGCTTGGTAATGAAAGGTAGTACTACTGGGTTTGACGAGTCGCCGGACGTCTCATTTAATAGGAACGCAATATGCACTAGTCCATATATTAGACTCCGTGGGTGGCAAACAAACTAACAAGTCAGCCTCGGTCACAATGGAACTCACACTAATGTAACATGATTGCTAGCGTAATAACTAGTGGTATTACTAATGCATATATTATCCATGCTTTATTGCTTACAACGTTTACTTACTAAATGGTTTGTTTAACTATGTTTTATAAACTCAAACCTGTGAACTCACCAACCGTTGTGATGACCCGTTTTAGCATGTCTTTCTCAGGTGTTTAAGGTGCGCGTGCGAAGTTGTAATGAGTCTAGGATGCAATGGATCCCACTAAGCATCGAATTATGCTGGGAGTTTTTAATGAAATGTTATGTCTGGGCGTCTTGACACGCACTCTGGTTTTTAAGAGTTTCAGAAAATATTACATT